>NW_019944522.1:69855-87476 GCF_002910315.2 Salvelinus sp. IW2-2015 | reverse complement strand
AAGAGCAGGCATTAATAACCAGCTGTAAGAGCAGGCATTAATAACCAGCTGTAATAGCAGGCATTAATAACCAGCTGTAATAGCAGGCATTAATAACCAGCTGTAAGAGCAGGCATTAATAACCAGCTGTAAGAGCAGGCATTAATAACCAGCTGTAATAGCAGGCATTAATAACCAGCTGTAAGAGCAGGCTTTAATAACCAGCTGTAATAGCAGGCATTAATAACCAGCTGTAAGTAGCAGGCATTAATAACCAGCTGTAAGAGCAGGCATTAATAACCAGCTGTAATAGCAGGCATTAATAACCAGCTGTAAGAGCAGGCATTAATAACCAGCTGTAAGAGCAGGCATTAAATAACCAGCTGTAATAGCAGGCATTAATAACCAGCTGTAATAGCAGGCATTAATAACCAGCGTAAGAGCAGGCATTAAAAACCAGCTGTAATAGCAGGCATTAATAACCAGCTGTAATAGCAGGCATTAAATAACCAGCTGTAATAGCAGGCTTTAATAACCAGCTGTAAGAGCAGGCATTAATAACCAGCTGTAATAGCAGGCCATTAATAACCAGCTGTAAGAGCAGGCATTAATAACCAGCTGTAATAGCAGGCATTAATAACAGCTGTAATAACAGCATTAATAACCAGCTGTAATAGCAGGCTTTAATAACCAGCTGTAAGAGCAGGCATTAATAACCAGCACCATTCAATCGGACAGCGACATCATTGGAATTCAGAAGTTCAGCACCACATGGCAGTTGACAGCGACCATGTGTATATACTCAGGCATACTGTATGTATGTTCCCCCAGGTATGTGGTGTGTTGGAGAGCCTGGAACAAGAGTATCGTAGGACGAGGACTGGTGTGGTGGCGGAGAGAGGCAGGGGAGCAGGGGCCAGCCGGAGCACCTCATTCCCCTCATCAACAAACACATGGAACAGAAGAAGCCTTCCTCAAGGTACGGAGAGAGAGAGAGAGAGAGAGAGAGAGAGAGAGAGAGAGAGAGAGAGAGAGAGAGAGAGAGAGAGAGAGAGAGAGAAGAGAGAGGAAAGAAAAGAAAGACGAAGCAGACAGAAAGGCAGAGAGATGACAGAAAGGTGGAGAAGGACAGAAAGAGAGAGAGAGAAACAGAAAGACGGAAAGAGGGCAGAAAGACGGATAGAGGACAGAAAGACATAGAAAGGACAGAAAGACGGATAGAGGCACAGAAAGACGGATAGTGGACAGAAAGACATAGAAAGGACAGAAAGACAGATAGAGGAAAGAAAGACATAGAAAGGACAGAAAGACAGATAGTGGACAGAAAAGACGTATAGAGGACAGAAAGAACATAGAAAGGACAGAAAGACAGATAGTGGACAAGAAAGACGGAAGAGGACAGAAAGAAGGTAGAGAACAGAAAGACATAGAAAGGACAGAAAGACAGATAGTGGACAGGAAAACGGAAGAGGACAGAAGAAGAGGTAGAGAAACGAAGACTAGAAAGGACAAAAGACGGATGAAGACGAGACAGAAAAGACGGATAGTGGACAGAAAGACAGATAGTGGATAGAAGATGGATAGGGACAGGAAGACGGATAGAGGATAGAAAAAGACGATAGTGAACAGAAAGAACACCACGAACAACAGCTCTTGATGAATGTTACACAACATCTCCGTAGACCAAACTACTCAACAATAAACCACTGGCCAGAAGTAGTAGACAGATAAGTGAGGAGCACCAGCCATATATTTACATTGGCTTGAGATAGGAGAAACCTTCGGAAGTGCTGGGTCACTAGTGTTGTCCTTTAAAAAATTGTTTAAATCACTTGAAAATAAAATTACATCTTTGAATCGGTCTCTCTCATTTGGACAAGTTAACTAGTGCTTATGAGGATCACATGATTTCTTTCAAATCTGGGAAAACTGGAGACTGATTCTTTTCCCCATGACTATAGACTTCAGACCAGGCTATAGTTATGCATCCCATGCACTATTAAGATAAACGGGCACTGACGGTTGTAACAGTGAGTCGTATTATACACGCATCATTAATCCTAATAATGGAGTCTATTGACTCACCCGTGCCTCAACTAAGAACATAATTGTAAAAAATCGCCTCAAAATCTGTCAGTTTAAGGATAGGATATCAGTATTTTTTGCATGGGCATGCCTCAATCCACTCATTCGCATTTGTCGGGGCCTGGAAGCGTGGCAGAGCCTACAGCAGTGTTTGTTCAGACCATGAGACAGCCGAAAATCAAGCGGCTTCTCAAAGAAAACTTTGTAGCGTCAACCGAACAGGTTTGGCCTACACAAAACTAAGATTACACCACTATGGGAAAGGGAGACTCTCGCGAACGCGATGTTCTATATTTTGCTCTACGACCCCCACAAGTGTCACGAGGACTCGTCTGAAGGTCAACGAAGGAAGATGGAAGTAGTTTTGTGCCCCAAAAATACAGGTTAATAATTTTTTACTGTCTATTTTGCCATTCATGATATGTGTTATTCAATGTATTTCTTATGAGGGCTATATAGTACAGGCCATATTCAATATTTTCTCAAATCATTTTACTTACTTTTTTGGGATTTACAGTTCGAAATATCAAATAGCTAAATTGATCTTGTGGGCCTCCCGGTGGCGCAGTGGTCTAAGGCACTGCATCGCAGTGCTAGCTGTGCCACCAGAGACTTCATGGGGGCGGCGCACGCCAATGGAACCATGGGGCGGCGCACAATTGGCCAGCGTCGTCCGGGTTAGGGAGGTTTGCCTGGCAGGGATTCCTTGTCTCATCCCGCACTAGCAACTCCGGTGGCGGGCCCGGGGCGTAGTGCACGCTGACCAGGTCGCTAGTGTACGGTGTTTCCTCCGGCAATTGGTGCGTGGCTTCTGGGGTTGGATGCGCGCTGTGTTAAGAAGCAGTGTTGGGTTGTGTTCGGAGGACGCAGGCTCTCGACCTATCGCACCGATGAGACAAGACAGTAACTACTAACAAATTGGATTACCACGAAATTGGGGGAGAAAAAGGGGGTTGAAACAGTTGTAAAAAAAAAATTATTAACAAATTTAAATTGCTAAATCATCTTTCAAAATAATGTTCAAATGTTTAGCTTAGTCTCCCACCCGTCCCCCAACGGTTATACTTAAACAACTGAAGTAGCCTTCATACTAATACAACCACACTGTTTATTGATAGTCATATACCAAGTGCAGGTTGTTCTTTCAAACATAGGCAAATTCATTGAAACCTTAGGCAACAGGATGATCTCCCTGCCTGACCTTGGTGCTGAGAGCAGAGCAACGCTCCTGGGCCTTGCCCACAGTAAGCACTCTGGGGTTACTTATGACCTGTGTGTAGCCCGGGGCAACCAGAAGTCCACACGTTTATCCGTCGCCGTGGTTGATGCTGTCCATCATAGTGTCAGCCAGGGGCTGTGTGAGCCAGCCAGCCTAGTGAGAAGGCCATGCTGGAGGACCCAGGTCAGGGGTAGCACAATTGGTACACACACTCACAGGCACGAAGGCATACACATGCAGACAACACACACGTATTACACACACACACCACACCACACACTACACACACACACACACACACACACACACACACACACACCCACACACACACCCACACCCACCCACACACAACACACACCACACCACCCACACACACACACACACACCACACACACAGGCACGAAGTCATACACAACACACATTGCCATACACACACAACACACACAACACACACACACAACACAGCAGATAAACACACAGGTGTGCAACACACAGGTATTCACCACCACAAGCACACACGTGCGGAAGGCACCACCAAACTCTCTTTTTAGCTCTCATCCACGGCAAACTCTCCATTCACATTTAACACAGAGGCTGCCACCCCAGCCTGTCGGCTATAGTGACAGGATTGGGACACTTACCCCTCAACAGTAAACATCCATAGAAATACAAATTATGGTTGATTTAGTATACTGTGTCTTAAGCATCACTCAAAACATTTAGAAGCCCTGAACATCCCTGGGCTCTCAGCACACAATCTAGCATTAGCAACAGACCATACAGCCAGCACGATCAATAGACAGCATGCTTAGTTTGTTCTACCCATACCCCACCAAGTCCCTAAAATGGGTCTTAGTTTCAATTAGTGCTCTCTGCAACTCCCAACCGGTTAAATTTGCGCGGACGGAGTAGTCTGGAGCAGGAGGAGTACCAGGACCCACTGAAACAGATGGCTCAGCGCGACACTTGGGCTTCCAGCAGGGCAAAATCAATGCTGCATAACTTTCAAAACAGAAAAATAAATTAATAATGATAGGAAGACAAAATTGCTCCATTGCCGGCGCAATCTAATTAATAGGTCGTTTTGTTTATGGCTGCTGGTTGTTGTTCTTGTTGACTCTTCTTTTTTCCCTTTTCAAACAGTGAAATATCGACTTGGAGAACGGTAAGGCAAACTGTGCACCTTGAAAATGAAGCACGCCTCGTTTTGCGCCTCTTTTATCCCTCCTGTTCTCGCCATCCTTCTTCTCCGGTGCGTGGATTCCCGAGGTTAACCAATGGCTTTGACTTAGGATCCATTCAAAACTGATTTGCTCAGATCAACAGGATGGTCGAGAGATGGGTGTGAGCTATGTGTAGCGGGTTTATGCTCAGTGTCTGTAGACCCGTCAGACCGCTGTTGGAGGGTGGTGGGATCTGGAGGGAGCCAGGGATGGACCAGATCCACATCGGCCTGCCAGAGCGCAGGAAGACGCCTGCCCAGTGCTCCTCGGTCACCATCAGGGTCAGATACCCTTGACCATAACCCACTGATCACTGCTGTACCACAGTCACCTTCTTTTATCCATCCATTCAACATTCTGCCTTTTTGAAACAACTGTTTACCGTCTTAGCAACATAGAAACAATCTAGATGGATGACATAACAGAAGTCAAGAATAATGTTTGAAGAGTGATATTTTGTTTGTCGTTGTCAGGACCACCAAAGCCCCTCCCCATGCAGATTGCATGGGGAGCCCATGGAGGCAGACTCCCTGTACTGTAAGTCATGTCAAAGTTCCGGTGCATTGTGTAGTAATGCATGCACTGTACACTACAATGTGCTACACCACAGGTGGTCATATAGAACGTTCATCATCTAGGTGTCTCATGATGCTCCACATAAGATATTAAGTGCTTTAAAGTACCCCGGCAGAGTTCGCGAGAGTGAAGCTGCGTTTTTTAAATATTTTAATTATTCATAACTGATATGTAATAACACAGAGCTGTATGATCAATGTGTTCAATGGTCCTCAAACTACTCCCCTGCACAAGTACCAGTGTTGTTGTTTTACGTTTTGTTCATTTCAAATAAATGGGCCAACTGCTGATAAAACCAGTGTTTGCTTTTAATTACAGATGTGACTCCTCTGACAAGCATCACAGTGAAGTGGAGCCAGAATTTACATACAGTCTTTCAGTCCGTATGGGAGAATCTAGTGCATGAACAAAACAAGTAGTTATGAGTGGCACTTGTGTCTGTTGGGCAAAAAAACTCCACAAATCAAAGTTAGGCTCTGACAATACATAATTGTGTGTTGGGTGATTCCATTTGGTGAGTTATAGACGTCTCGATGGCTGATTTGAATCAGTCAACCGTGTTAAATGTTCATTAAAATGGGATTTATCCAACCTAAGTTATTAACAACAAACTGTTATGCAAATCATGTTTTGCATGACATAACGATAATTTAACCCCATTCATTTACACAATATCATGTATGACTACATCTCTATTGTACACTGGGCAAACCTTTTAAAGGGCCATGCATTTAATTTTTTTTATATATAACCATTTATTATGACGACTAACTTATAAAATCCTTAATTATCTTAGTTTAACTGTTGTTACACTATCAGGAATCAAGGGTAAGACCCGATGCAGACACGTTCAAATTCGACAATGGTTTATATTCCAACAGAGGAGCAAAGGACAGGGGTCAAGGCAAAGGCAGGGCGTCAGTAAACCAGAGTGGGCAACGGTTACCGGACAGCAGGGCAGGCAACAGGGGTCAGGGAGCAGAGGTTCAGGAAACCAGAGGTGGTTCAACAGGTACCGGACAGCGGGCCAGGCACAGGCAGGGTAGGCAGAGGTTCAACAATCCAGAGGTGGATTAAAGTACACGTTGTCGGCAGGCAGGCGCAGGTTCAGGGGCAGCAGAATGGTCAGACAGGGCGGGCTTCAGAGTCAGGGACAAGGCTAGGGTCAAAAACCAGGACAGCCGAGAAAAAGAGAGACTAGGAACAGGCAGGAGCTGATAACAAAAAAAACGCTTGGTTGACTTGGACAAACAAGACAACTGGCAACGGACAAACAGAGAACACAGGTTATTAAATACCACAGGGATTAATGGGCGAGATGGGGCTACCCTGGAGAGGTGTGGAGACAAACACAAATGAACAGTGAAAAGACTAGGTGTGGACAGTAACACCATCAGAACCCCAAAATTATACATTGTTTACTCCATGTGTTTGTAAACCATCAATTGCTAAAACAAACACTGCTGTTAGGTTGTAAAAACATGGTTAAACATATAATTTGATCTAATGGATGGTCAGTCCCAGTATTGCATAGCTTTGTTAGGTTACGTTCTCTAGCCCCATTCCCTCAGTATTTACCAAATCAGCGCTGTAGGGTAGGCCGCTTTGTTGTGCTGTGGTAATGAATTCCCATTTAATAATCTATTTGAAATCAAATCAAATTTTTTATCAAATACAAACTCTTATAGCCCTTTAAGCTTTCAAACATGGCCAGCTTCTCTTTCAAGTCCGTATATTTTGGGGCTGAACCTTTTTTTGACCTCAATTCTCATGGAAAGGTTAATTGTCAATTAAATGATACTCCAGTAACATTAATCAATGGGCAGGTTGAAGATGAATTTGGACATCAAGCCCACGCACAATAACGACCACTACAGGGTTGAGTTCATGATGACGATGAATGGCACGCTTCTCTTTTGAAGTAAAAAAGGGTTTCTTTAATGGCTGAGATACCATTTACCCCCCCCCATTGCCTCATTATTTCTTGTTTCGTAACCCGAGGGCTATAGGTATAATGAGCTAGTACAGGTCAGGGCTACCTTGATGGTGATAGTTACATTTCATGATCTGTGGCAATTTAACATTTTCTTCTCTGAAATACTACTAGCCGGTCTAATACTCATAGAATTTCACACATCCACATGGTGGCTTTCACATCGTCGTGGCAGTTCCACAGTCGGCCTCTGTTTTTTGAGCATAATTCGGTTGATGGCCTTGAACAATCTTGAAGGTACGCAAAGGCCTGTGATTTACCACACACACACACACACACACACACACACACACACACACACACACACACAAACAGAGACAGAAGAGCAGCCATATGCATAATGATGATATTTCAGCCACTGTGTTTATACCTGGCAGTGCAAATGTGTGTGTGTGTGTGTGTGTTGCTCTTGTAGGTATCCTCAGTGAGCTCCTGCAGAGGGAGAACAGGGTTCTACATTTCTGGACTCTGAAGAAGCGTCGTCTGGACCAGTGTCAACAGTATCTGCTGTTCCAGAGCCACACCCAACAGGTGAGTTTGCCACGCCTCCTTTAGATGAGTCCACACCCAACAGGTGAGTTTGTCCACGCCTCTTTAAGATGAGTCCACACCCAACAGGTGTGTTTTGGCCACACAACCGCCACATGTTGCCTATGGTGGTAGTAGCTGAGTCCTCGGAGGTGACTGTGCCAGCACCCATAACAAGTGATGCTTTTGCCCCACAGAGCCGTGGGACCTCTCCCTTAGATGTGAAGTCGCGATGTGTCACCGCATCAGACTCGAATAGGCGTTCGCAGGTGGAGATTTGTCACGCCTCCTTTAGAATGAGGTCCACACCCAACAGGTAAGTTTGGGCACATGCCTTCCTTTGATGAGTCGCACACGCCCAAGCAGGTGGAGTCTTGCCAACACCTCCTTTTAGATGAGTCCACCCCAACCAGTGAGGTTTGCCACAACCTGCCTTTAAGATGAGTCCACACCCAACACAGGGTAAGTTTGGCCACCCGGTCCATTTAGATGCAGTCACACCCAAAGGTGAGTTTGCCACGCCTCCTTTAGATGAGTCCACACCCAACAGGTGAGTTTGCACGCCTCCTTTAGAATGAGTCCACACCCAACAGGTGAGTTTGCCACACCTCCTTTAGATGAGTCCACAGACCCAACAGTGAGTTTGCCCACACCTCCTTTAGATGAGTCACAACCCAACAGGTGAGTTTGCCACCCTCCTTTAGATGAGTCCCACACCAAACAGGTGAGTTTGTCACGCCTCCTTTAGATGAGTCCACACCCAACAGGTGAGTTTGCCACAGACCTCCTTTAGATGAGTCCACACCCAATCAGGTGAGTTTTGCACAGCCTCCTTTAGATGAGAGTCCACACCCAACAGGTGAGTTTGCCACACCTCCTTGTAGATGAGTCCAACACCGCAACATGAGTTTGCCACAGCTCCTTTAGATGAGTCCACACCCAACAGGTGAGTTTGCCACTCCTTTAGATGAGTCCACACCCAACAGGTGAGTTTGCCACACCTCCTTTAGATGAGTCACACCCAACAGGTGAGTTTGCCACCCTCCTTTAGATGAGTCCACACCCCCAGAGTGGAGTTTGCCCCACACCTCCTTTAGATGAAAGTCCACACCCAACATGGTGAGTTTGCCACACCATCCACTTTTAGATGAGTCCACACCACACAGGTGAGTTTGCACCCTCCTTTAGATGAGTCCACACCCAACAGGTGAGTTTGCACCCAGCCTCCCTTTTAGATGAGTCCACACCCAACAGGTGAGTTTGCCACACCTCCTTTAGATTGAGTCCACACCCAGACGAGTGTTGCCACACCTCCTTTAGTATGAGTCCACACCCAACAGTGAGTTTGCCACACCTCCTTTAGATGAGTCCACACCCAACAGTGTGGTTTGCCACACCCCTCCTTTAGATGAGTCCACACCAACAGGTGGTTTGCCCACCTTCCTTTAGATGAGTCCACACCCAACAGGTGAGTTTGCCACACCTCCTTTAGATGAGTCCCACACCCACAGTGTGAGTTTGCCACACCTCCTTTAGATGAGTCCACCCCAGTTCGGAAACCTGAGTTTGAGATGTAAATTATGACACAGAGCCCATGTGGCACCCAGACAACTGCATTACCCTGAAAATGGTTTGTCCTCTCTCTCTCTCTGCTTTTTTCTCGCCCTTTCCTCTCTCTTTATCTCTCTCTCCATCTCTCTCTCCAGGCGTTGGATTGGCTGCAGCAAGAGTGGTGAGCACTACCTGTCCATTCACACATCGCCAGGGGCAACCAGTGCAGAGACCCAGGACCTGCTGGCTCAACACAGGGAATTCTGCATCTCGGCTAAGGTGAACACACACACAGACCCACTCACATACACACATGCTTACACACACACTACAAAGGTAAGGGTATATCAGAACAGTTCCCACAATCCATTTCTCCCCTCTACCTCCTCCCAGCACACTCAGGAGAAGGTGCACCTGCTGATCCAGCTGGCAGAGAGCATGCTGGGTAAGGGCCACTCCCACGGGTGGAGCTACGGAGTGTGTGTCGACGGTGGACAAGCGCTACCGAGAGTTCTCCATGCGCATGGCCAGTACCGGACCACACTGGAGACTGCACTGGGAGGCTGCACACAGGTGTGTGTGAGGGTTGGAGTGTGTGTTTCTTGACGGCTAGTTGTCTTCCATGTGTGTGAGGGTGACTGAATGTGTTCGGCTGGTGGGTGCACGTGTGTGTGTGTCTCAGATTCCAGCTGAGACACACACTGAAGGATTTATGTATGGCGTTTTTGCCCATGTCTGTTTCTTCATGTCAATGAGGTTCTCTGAGTGGTATTGAATTGTCTCCGTGTACGGTGTCCCCTGTAGGACAATAAGGACCTGGAACTGGAGCTCATCCCCAACAGCCCTCTCTGACTCTGACCCGAAGTGAACCTGAACGACCCCAACCACGAGGTCAGCGACGAGAAGAGGAGGACGGCCAGGAAGAAAGAGTGAGTCCAACAGAGAAAGAGAGAGAGATGAGAGAGCGAGAGGGGGAAGCGGAGAGAGGATAAGTGGGTGTGTGTGTGTGGTGTGTGTGTGTGTGAGAAAGAGAGAGAAGAGGGAGAGATAGAGAGATGGTAGGATAATTGTATTTATTGAAAAGTAGCCAGTTTCCTGGTACTCCTGCAGGTATATCATGTCAGAGCTTCTCCAGACAGAGAGGGTGTATGTGAAGGATCTGCAGGAGTGTATTGATACCTACCTGTGGGAGATGACCAGTGGCTCTGAAGAGATCCCCAGCAGGATCGCCAACAAGGATGACGTTGTCTTTGGGAACATCCAGGACATTTACGAGTTCCATAACAGGTGTGTATATTACAGTCTGTATAGCACAATATGTGTGTAATGTATGGTGTTTCACAATATCATTAAATAGAACAGAAATTGAATTTATCCCGAGCCAATATGGCCGCCATTATCCCATTCTAGAGTTCTGCAGGTCTATGACATCTATGACATTATATGTATGTCTCTAGGGTATAGCACAGAGGGATTCAATATTACTTTACAGGTCTGGACTCCTGCTGCTTTTCTGTTCTACCTGATAATGAATTTCACCCTCATGGTGTCTCAGGTCTAAATCAGTCACTGCTTAGACGGGAAGAATTAAAAAAGCAATGGAACTGGCTTCAAGGTCCATGTTTGAGTTTGAAGGGTGTAGGCATAACATAACAGATGTGTGTATAGTGTGTATAATGATGGTTTGTGTTTGGTTGCAGTATTTTCCTGAAGGAGCTGGAGAACTACGACAGCTACCTGAGGATGTGGGTCACTGCTTCGTCACCTGGGTAACCACCAAAACATTATGTCTGATAGAGCATAGAGAGAGAGAGAGCAGAGAGAGAGAGAGAGAGAGAGAGAGAGAGAGAGAGAGAGAGAGAGAGTGTTTGTGTTCCAATGAATCACAGTACTGAGGAGTGTTGTCTGAACTTCACCTCTCTCTCTCTCTCTCTCTCTCTCTCTCTCTCTCTCTCTCTCTCTCTTCTCTCTCTCTCTCTCTCTCTCTCTCTCTCTCTCTCTCTCTCTTCTCTCTCTCAATTCAATTCAATTTAAAGGCTTTATTGGCATGGGAAACATATGTTTACATTGCCAAAGCAAGTGAAATAGATACAATTAAGTAAACATAACATTTCCAAAAGTTCCAAAAGAATAAAGACATTTCAAATGTCATATTATGTCTATATATAGTGTTGTAATGATGTGCAAATAGTTCAAGTACAAAAGGTAAATAAAATAACATACATCTCTCTCTCTCTTTCTCTCAGGCAGATAAGTTCCACATGTATGTGACGTATTGTAGAAATAAACCAGACTCCAGCCTTCTGATCCAGCAACATGGGACAGGCTTCTTTCAGGTGACACACTCTCCATTTCCCTTTTTCTTTCTTTCTTTCTTTCTCCTTTCTCTCTCTCTCTTTTCCACATCTCAGCATAATACAGTTAGTCTGTAGATGGCAATCCCTGTTCAGTGTAGCGTCTCTGCAGCCCTGATTTTCCGCTGTGTGTATGTGTGTAGGAGGTCCAGAGGAGGCATGGTCTTGCTAACTCCATCTCCTCAGCGCTCATCAAGCCGGTTCAACGCATCACCAAGTACCACTCCTTCTCAAGGTACAGAAACAGAAATACTGATGTGTGTTGCTTTTACAAGACACTATTCTTATGCTCTCTGTCTCTCTGTCTCTCTGTCCCCGCTGTCTGTCTGTCTGCCTGTCTGTCTGTCTGTTGTGTCTGTCTTCTGTTCTGTCTCTTCTGTCTCTCTGTCTCTCTGTCTCTCTCTCTCTCTTCTTGTCTTCTGTCTCGCTGTCTCTGCTGTCTGTCTTCGTTCTCTGTCCTCTCCTCGCTGTCTGTCGTGTCTGTGCCTGCCTGCCCTGCCTGCCTGTCTGTCTGTCTGTCCGTCTGTCTGTCTGTGTCTGTCTGTCTGTCTGTCTGTCTCTCTGTCTCTCTGTCTCTCTGTCTCGCTGTCTGTCTGTCTGCCTGCCTGCCTTCTGTCTGTCTGTTCGTGTCTGTCTGTCTCTCTCTCTTGTCTCTCTGTCTCTCTGTCTGTCTGTCCTCTCTGTCTCTCTGTCTCTCTGTCTCACTTTCTGTCTGTCTCTCTGTCTTCTGTCTGCTGTCTCCTGTCTGTCTCTGTCTGTCTGTCTGCCTGCCTCCTTGTCCTGTCTGTCTGTCTGTCTGTCTGTCTGGTCTGTCCTGTCTGTCTGTCTGTCTGTCTGTCTGTCTGTCTCTGTCTGTCTGTCTGTCTGGCTGTCTGTCTGGCTGTCTGTCTGGCTGTCTTCTGTCTCTCTGTCTGCTGTCTCGCTGTTTCTCTGTCCTCTCTGTCTCTTCTGTCTCTCTGTCTGTCTCTCTGTCTCTCTGTCTCTCTGTCTCGCTGTCTGTCTGTCTGCTGCCTGCCGCTGCCTGCCTGCCTGCCTGCCTGTCTGTCTGTCTGTCTGTCGTCTGTCTGTCTGTCTGTCTGTCTGTCTGTCTGTCTGTATGTCTGTCTGTCTGTCTGTCTGTCTGTCTGTGTGACCAGGAGTTGTTGGCGTGTTGTGAGGAGGGAAAAGGCGAGATCAAGGAGGGTCTGGACGTCATGCTGAGCGTTCCAAAGCGAGCCAACGATGCATGCATGTTAGCATGCTAGAGGGTGAGCTGATGTCACATCCTGCTATATGATGTCACTTTTCCTGCTGTATGAGGTCACATCCTGCTGTAAGATGTGACATGACTTCCTGCTGTATTCCTATCCCAGGTCTGGAGGAGGGCTTGGAGGTGCAGGGAGAGCTGCTCCTGCAGGATACRTTCCAGGTGTGGGATCCTAAATCCCTTATCAGGAAAGGCCGGGAACGCCACCTGTTCCTGTTCGAGCTCTCGCTGGTCTTCAGTAAAGAGATAAAGGACTCCTCCGGACGTACCAAGTACCTCTACAAGAGCAGGCTGAGGGTACTATACTATACTATACTATACTATACTATAGCATACTATACTATACTAATACCATACTACACTATACTATACTAATACCATACTATACCATGCCATACCATACTAAACTATACCATACCATACCATACTATACTAATACCATACTATATAATACCATGCTATACTATACCATACCATACTATACTATACTAATACCATACTATGCTATACTAATACCATACTGTGTCATGCCATACCATACGATACCATACCATACTATACTATACTAATACCATACTGTACCATACCACACTATACTAATACCATACTATACCATGCCATACTATACTATACTAATACCATYCTATATAATACCATGCTATACTAATACCACACTATACTATACCATACTATACCATAAAAWACCATACCATACTATACTATACTAAACTAAACTAATACCAWWCTATACCATACTATACTGTACTATACTGTACCGCACCATACTGCATCGTACCATACCGTACCATACTGTACTATACTGTACCGTACCATACTATACCCCCATCTCAACTATACACATAGTAAAAAACCTATATAATATTACTCTACCACACCAGGTACCTCTACAACAGCAGGCTGAGGGTACTGTACTATACCATTCTATACCATACCATACTATACCATACCATACCATACTATACCATACTATACTATAACATTCTATACCATACTATACCATATCATACTATACCATACCATACTATACCATACTATACTATACTATACCATTCTATACCATACTATACCATACTATACCATGCCATATCATACTATACCATACTATACCATACCATACTATATCATACCATACCATACTATACCATTCTATACCACACCATACCATGCCATACTATATAATAATATACCATACTATACTATACCATACCATACTATACCATACCATTCTATACCATACTATACCATACCATACCATACTATACCATACCATACCATACTATACCATTCTATACCACACCATACCATACCATACTATACCATACTATGTCATACTATACCATACCATATCATACTATACCATACCATATCATACTATACCATACCATACAATACCATACCATACTATGCCATACTATACCATAATATACCATATTATACAATACCATACTATACCATACTATGCCATACTATACCATACTATACCATAAACATAGTAATACACATATAAAATATTATTCTACCACACCAGGTACCTCTACAATAGCAGGCTGAGGGTATGGCTACGCCACATATATACTTTCATGCATTCTACATCCCATATACCCCACCTAGTTTCCCAAAGGAAACATTAACTGCCTTGTGTCCTCTTCCAGACGTCAGAGTTGGGGGTGACAGAGCACATTGAGGGGGACCCCTGTAAGTTTGCTCTGTGGGTGGGCCGTACCCCCACCTCGGACAACAAGACCGTCCTCAAGGTAACAGCCAAATATATTTTTAGTGGCACTCTCGCTACTGCCTGTCAACTCTGGTGAACCTTTTCATGTGCGCTCGCGACTGCATCTCAGTGCTAGAAGCGTCACTACGGACCAGGTTTGATTCCAGGCTGTATCAAACCGGCCGTGATTAGGAGTCCCATAGGGTGGCGCACAATTGGCCCAGCGTCGCCGGGTTAGGATTGCCGGGGTAGGATTTGGCCGGGGTAGGATTTGGCCGGGGTAGTTTGGCGGGGTAGGCCGTCATTGTAAATAATACTTTGTTCTTAAATGACTTGCCTAAGTTAAATAAAGGTTAAATAAAAAAATTAAAATCTCTGGTGAACCTTTTCATGTGCAGTCTCTCTGATGTAGCTTCTGTTGTGCTTTCTATATTTACTTTACTATCTGTTTGTCTGTTTTATACTCTCTCCTGCACTCCCCCTTCTCTCTCTCCCTCTCTCACTCCTACTCGCTCTCTCTCTCTCACTCCCCCTCCGTCTCTCTCTCTCACTCCCCTCCTCCCCTCTCCCCCGTCCTCTTCTGACCCTCCCCCATCCCCTCTATCTCTCTCTCTCTCTCCCCTCAACCGCTCTTCTCTCCTCTCTCTCCCTCCTCCTCTCCCTCCTCCCTCTCTCCCTCCCTCCCCAGGCTCATCTCTGGAGCTGAAGCAGGAGTGGGTGCGTAACGTGCGTCAGGTGATCCAGGAGAGACGTGGCCATCTGAGAGGAGCGCTGAGGGAGCCCATCCCCCTCCCACAGACCCCGCCCACCTGGTCCGACACGCGCAGCATCAACAGGAGGTTCGTACACACACCACACCCCACTTTCCTCTCTCCCTCTCTTGTCTCTGTACCGCTAAGGTGGTTGTACACTTTGTATTACTTGCAAGACAGAGAAGTGGGTTGAGTGTTTTTATTATAGAATTAGAAATTAGAATACTAGAATGGTCATGATATCTTCTTTATGATGGATAAATGTTAAACATGGTTTGCCAGATATTGTGTGAAATAATGAATTTGAAGAATTTATACACACTGTATGTTTGTTAGCTAGATAGCCAGACAGTTTAGAGGAATGATTCCATGAATGTCAAATTAAATGCCAATATGCCAAATTCCATTCAAACAACGCAGTCAATCAAGCCAGACACTGGCTGAAATAGTTTGATGATACTGTAGGACTTAGACAAGTGGTAAATGCAACAAGTTCTGATATTGTATCATATAATAGCACTCTCAGATTTCCATGAAAGGAAACATTTAGACATTTATGGTCTGTTTACATATATCTTAGAGGCTATTTATACAGAACATTTGTATAAAACCCATATAAACTACATTTATAATTGTATAACAATATTTTAGGTTCACAATTTCTGATATATCACATGCCTATTTCACTTTTATTCTCCTCCATCAGTAAAATCAGGATTATGTCTCTACTGCCATTCATTCKRATTAGACTGGGTTGGATTTCTCCCTGACCAATATGGCTGCCATTTTCACCCCATTATGGAARTTCAATAGGATCTCTATGGTTTTTATTATGTAAGTGTCATCAGGTTGTGCGCGTACGTATCATGATATTTTTTATGTGTACGCGTCACCCCCCAGAGACACCAATGAGGATGCAGACAGCCTGGGAGATGCCAGCAGCCAGCCGGACACCGTCTCCATTGCCTCCCGCACCTCTCAGAACACAGCAGACAGCGACAAGGTAGAGACAGACTACACTACCCAGCAGCCACCACTGTTTACACAWAAAGTACCCAAGAGTGATCTGTTCTAAGTGTATATACACTCATACAGAGACTCTAAGAGCTTCTAAGAGTGTATGAGTTTTTACTGACGCTCTATGAGTGTAGTGACTTCCTTTACTAATGGAACACAGCCACTGCCAAGCCTGAGGCAGGGCTGTTTCTGACGCATACAGTCCACATTCACAGTTCCCTAAAGCCAAARGGCAAAAACATTCAATGAGATCCAGGGATATGGTGCAACAAAATAGATGATTGATTTTTCTTATATCTAACTAAAATGATTGTAAGTCGCTCTGGATAAGAGCGTCTGCTAAATGACTTAAATGTAATGTAAATGTAATCAACTTAAGGCATAGATTACTTGACATGAAAATGCATATTATGATCTGTTTGTATGTCTGGTCAAAAGACTAAACCGCTCCCGCGTCTAGCTAGGACTCCCTCCACCCCTGAAGGCCCAACTTCCTGTCTTTATCCTATCACTAACACACACACCCCAGTACAATAAATGGGCAAGAGGGGGAGCCAAAAACTAAGGTACACTCATAACAAAGGAATATACCTCAACCAGGTAAATATAAATCATAAAGGTACGTACCTAATAATGAATCACATACATTCATATTTCATATATATATATACACACATACATGGAGCTCTGTATGTTCTGTCTTTTATACAACTATGTCTACATCGGCTCTAACATACCGGCCCCTAATTGTTAACTGCACTGAATGCATAACAAGGATTTAATATTCAAAAATAGAGCCAATACACAAAACATACTATACCAGAGCAGCATTACGGTTCATAGCTATGTACATGTACAAGGTCCCATATAGGACAAGAGTCCAGTGAGCTCAGTCCCAGATTGGAAGTGTTCAAGTGTTCAACATCCCAAAATTCAAGAGTACGACATCCAAGAATCAGAGGTGCACGTGATTTGAAGATGGAGCTCTGCGTGTGTGTGTGTGTGTGTGTGTGTGTGTGTGTGTGCGTGTGCGTGTGCGTGTGCGTGTGCGTGTGCGTGTGTGTGTGTGTCTCATTCAGCTGCCTCCAGGAGCAGACAGTTTATTGATAGGTCTCTGTAAGATGTTGGTCTTAACCATGATGCTCTGGACAAGACCTTTGACCCCTGGCAAAGCCTCCACCACACTCCCCAGTAGCCAAGAGTTCCTTGGAGCTGTGTCATCCACGATGGAAACAAGGTCACCAGGACTGAAGTTTCTCTTAGTTTTGTTCCACTTGTTCCACTCCTGCATAAGTGGAGATACTCCCTTATCCATCTCTTCCAGAAGAGGTCAGGGATATATTGTACTTGCTTCCATCTCCTT
>NW_019944522.1:61558-69663 GCF_002910315.2 Salvelinus sp. IW2-2015 | reverse complement strand
TCTCTCCTCTCCTCTGCTCCTCCCTCATATCTCCTCTCCTCTGCTCCTCCCTCCCTCCATCTATCCGCTCCTCTCTTCCACTACTCCCTCCCCCTCCTCCCTCCATTCTCCTCTCCCCCCTCCTCCCTCCCTTGTCCCCAGGAGACGAGGATGAGGAAGACTCCGGTGAAGAGCGTCTCCCGTCTTGTTTTGACTACGTCATGCACTTCCTCACCGTCTTCTGGAAGGTCAGTTGAGTTGGTCCTCTGTAGTTCAGATGGTAGCGCATGGTTCTTGTGACGCCAAGGGTCGTGGGTTCGATTCCCGTGACCACCCTTATGTAAGTCTCTTTAGATAAAGGCGTCTGCTTAATGGCATATATTGTTATTAGTGCCTTTAGTGCCATTGCTCATAACTATTAATAACTGTGGCTACTGACACATGTTACGATGTGTTATGTAGCTGTTATAAGGGCTTTATGAATGCATTCATAAGGACACCTATAGTAAAGTGTTAAATTATTATTATTCCTATTATTATTAATATTATTATTATTATTATTCATAATCGTATTCATATTATTTGCATGTTAATTAATATTATTAGTATTATTCATATTCATAATATTATTAATACTACTATAATAATATAAATAATAATATAATAGTCATAGTAGTATTAATAATATTATTAATATTATTCAAATTGTTATTCATATTCATATTATTATTTTTCATATTATTATTACTCATATTATTATTAATAATATTATTCATATTATTCTAATTGTTATTCATATTCATATTATTATTAATATTATTCTATTTCATATTATTAGTACTCATATTATTATTAATGGTATTATTCATATTATTATTATTATTCATATTATTAAAATTGTTATTCATATTAGTATTCATATCCATATTATTCATATTATTATTACTCATATTATTATTAGTATTATTATTATTATTAATGGTATTATTATTATTATTATTAATATTATTATTATTATTCATATTAGGTGCTGTTTGCCTGTGTTCCTCCCACGGACTACCTGAACGGCTGGGCCTGCTTCTTCATCTCCATCATCATCATCGGCATGCTGACCGCAGTGATAGGAGATCTGGCCTCTCACTTCGGCTGCACCACCGGGTTGAAGGACTCCGTCACTGCCGTGGTGTTCGTGGCGCTGGGTACNTGGCGCTGGGTACGTCTGTCCCTGGTGAGTACACTAATGGATAGCAGTATGGGTGTGTGGCCCGTCACTGCCGTGGTGTTCGTGGCGCTGGGTACATCTGTCCCTGGTGAGTACACTAATGGATAGCAGTATGGGTGTGTGGGTGTATTTTTTATTTTTTATTTTATGTAACCTTCATTTAACCAGGCAAGTTATTTGACCATGCTGGTCATTTATGAACATTTGAACATCTTGGCCATGTTCTGTTATAATCTCCACCCGGCACAGCCAGAAGAGGACTGGCCACCCCTCATAACCTGGTTCCTCTCTAGGTTTCTTCCTAGGTTCCTGCCTTTCTAGGGAGTTTTTCCTAGCCACCGTGCTTCTACACCTGCATTGCTTGCTGTTTGGGGTTTTAGGCTGGGTTTCTGTACAGCACTTTGAGATATCAGCTGATGTAAGAAGGGCTATATAAATACATTTGATTTGAAGTCAGTTAAGAACTAATTCTTATTTACAATGACGGCATACCAAAACGCAAAAGGCATCCTGCGGGATTAAAATAAATAAATAAATACAATATAAATAGGACAAATCACACATCACAACAAGAGACAACACTACATAAAGAGATACCTAAGACAACAACATAGCATGGCAACAACACATGACAACACAGCAAGGCAGCAACACATGACAACACAGCAAGGCAGCAACACATGACAACACAGCATGGTAGCAACACATGACAACACAGCATGGTAGCAACACAACATGACAACAACAACATGGTAGCAACACAACATGGTAGCAGCACAAAACATGGTACAAACATTATTGGGCACAGACAATAGCACAAAGGGCAAGAAGGTAGAGACAACAATACATCACACAAAGCAGCCACAACTGTCAGTAAGAGGGTCCATGATTGAGTCTTTCAATGAAGAGATTGAGATGAAACTGTCCAGTTTGAGTGTTTGTTGCAGCTCGTTCCAGTCGCTAGCTGCAGCGAACTGAAAAAAGGAGCGACCCAGAGCTTTGGGGACCTTAAACAGAATGTGACTGGCAGAACGGGTGTTGTATGTGGAGGATGAGGGCTGCAGTAGATATCTCAGATAAAGGGAGTGAGGGCTAAGAGGGTTTTATAAATAAGCATCAACCAGTGGGTCTTGCGACGGGTATACAGAGATGACCAGTTTACAGAGGAGTATAGAGTGAAGTGATGTGTCCTATAAGGAGCATTGGTGGCAAATCTGATGTCCGAATGGTAAAGAACATCTAGCCGCTCGAGAGCACCCTTACTTGCCAATCTATAAATTATGTTTCCGCAATCTAGCATGGGTAGATTGGTCATCTGAATCAGGGTTAGTTTGGCAGCTGGGGTGAAAGAGGAGCGATTACGATAGAGGAAACCAAGTCTAGATTTAACTTTAGCCTGCAGATTTGATCTGTGCTGAGAGAAGGATAGTGTACCGTCTAGCCATACTCCCAAGTACTTGTATGAGGTGACTACATCAAGCTCTAAACCCTCAGAGGTAGTAATAACACCTGTGGGGAGAGGGGCATTCTTCTTACCAAACCACATGACCTTTGTTTTGGAGGTGTTCAGAACAAGGTTAAGGGTAGAGAAAGCTTGTTGGACACTGTGGTCGTAGGGGGTGTGGGGGGCGTGGGTGTAAGGAATGTGGGGGGGTGGGGGTAGAAGGTGTGGGTGTAAAGTCATACAACAATTAAAGCGTCTTTCTTTTCACTGCTACCTCATCGTAAAATATAAATCACAAGACACATCATTTTAGTATAATACAAGATCGCGCCAATAGAGATGGCAACTTCGCTTCAAACTGTACAGTATTTTTATTTTTTTTAAATATTATTATTATTTCTGTTAGCCCAGAAAACCTTAAGTGTTAATACGTACAGCCGGGCAGAACTATTGGATATCAGAGAGACGTCAACTTACCAGCACAACCAGCACGACGACCAGGAATTCGACTTTCCCAAAGCGGATCCTTTGTCTGCACCTCCCAGGGCATTTGAACTGATTCCAGAGGCCGACCCAAAACAACGGAGGAGGTGCCGGAGCGGTCTTCTAGTGAGGCTTCAGATGCGCACACACCACCCACCGCTTCCGAGTATATTACTCGTTACTCTCCAGTCCCTAGTTAACAAAGTCAACGAATTCAGGGCAAGTTGCTTTCCGAAGAGATATCCTGGATTGTAACATACTCTGTTTCACAGAGACATGGCTAGCTGGGGACATGCTGTCGGGGTCCGTCGCGCCGACAGGAACAAACATCTCTCTGGTAAAGAAGAAGGGTGGGGATGTATGTTTCATGATTAACAACTCATGGTGTAATTGTAACAACATACAAGAACAAGTCCTTTTGTTCACTTGACCTAGAATGCCTCACAATCAAATGCCGTCTGTATTATCTCCCAAAATAACTCTCCTTGGTTATCGTCACAGCCGCAAGCGGATACCAAGCCAGCCATCAAGGAACTTCACTGGGCTTTATGCAAAATGGAAACCATATATCCTGAGGCTACATTTATTGTATTATTAACAAAGCTAATCTGAGAACAAGGCTACCTAAATTCTATCAGCATATCGATTGCAGTACACCAGCGAGTAACACACTCGACCACTGCTACTCTAACTTCCGCGATGCATACAAGGCCTTCCCCCGCCCTCCTTTTGGCAAATCTGATCATGACTCCATCTTCTTGCTACCCTCCTATAGGCAGAAACTAAAACAGGAAGCGCCTGTGCTTAGGTCTATCCAACGCTGGTCTGACCAATCGGATTCCACGCTTCAAGATTGCTTTGATCACGTGGACTGGGATATGTTCCGGGTAGCCTCAAACAATGACTTTGACATATTCGCTGACTCGGTGAGCGAGTTTATAAGGAAGTGTATAGGAGATGTTGAACCCACTGTGACAATTAAAACCTTCCCTAACCAGAACCCATGGATTGATGGCAGCATTCGCGCAAAACTGAAAGCACGTACCACCGCATTTAATCATGGCAAGGCGACTGGAAACATAACCAAATACAAACAGTGCAGTTATTCCCTCCGTAAGGCAATCAAACAATCAAAGCGTCAGTATAGAGACAATTCTAGTTGCAATTCAAACACGAGGCGTATGTGGCAGGGTTTACAGACAATCACGGATTACAAAAAGAAAACCAGTCACGTCGCAGAAATCGACGTCTTGCTCCCAGACAAATTAAACAACTCCTTTGTGCACTTTGAGGACAATACAGTGCCACTGACACGGCCCGCTACCAAAGCCTGTGGGCTCTCCTTCTTCGTGGCCAACGTAAGTAAAACATTCAAACATGTTAACCCTCGCAAGGCTGTCGGCCCAGATGGCATCCCTAGCCGCGTCCTTGAGCATGCGCAGGCCAGCTGGCTGGTGTGTTTAAAGACATATTCAATCAATCCTTATCCCAGTCTGCTGTCCCCACATGCTTCAAGATGGCCACCATTGTTCCTGTACCCAAGAAAGCTAAGGTAACTGAATTAAATGACTATCGCCCCGTAGCACTCCTGTCATCATGAAGTGCTTTGAGAGACTAGTCAAGGATCATATCACCTCCACCCTACCTGTTACCCTAGACCCACTTCAATTTCCTTACCGCCCCAATAGGTCCACAGATGATGCAATCGCCATCACACTGCGTACTGCCCTATCCCATCTGGACAAGAGGAATACCTATGTAAGAATGCTGTTCATCAATTACAGCTCAGCATTCAACACCATAGTACCCTCCAAACTCATCATTAAGCTTGAGACCCTGGGTCTCGACCCCGCCCTGTGCAACTGGGTCATGGACTTCCTTACGGGCCGACCCCAGGTGGTGAAGGTAGGAAACATCTCCACTCCGCTGATCCTCAACACTGGGGCCCCACAAGAGTGCGTTCTCAGACCTCTCCTGTACTCCCTGTTCACCCACGACTGCGTGGCCATGCACGCCTCCAACTCAATCATCAAGTTTGCAGAGGACACAACAGTGGTAGGCTTGATTACCAACAACGACGAGATGGCCTACAGGGAGGAGGTGAGGGCCCTCGAAGTGTGGTGTCAGGAAAACAACCTCTCACTCAACATTAACAAAACAAAGGAGATGATCGTGGACTTCAGGGAACAGCAAAGGGAGCACCTCCCTATCCACATCGAAGGGACAGGAGTGGAGAAGGTGGAAAGTTCCTCGGTGTACATATCACCGATAAACTGAAATGGTCCACGCAACAGCGCCTCTTCAACCTCAGGAGGCTGAAAAAATGTGGCTTGTCACCAAAAACCCTCACTAACGTTTACAGGTGCACAATTGAGAGCATCCTGTCGGGCTGTATCACCGCCTGGTACAGCAAACTACCGGCAAACTGCCTGCCCTCCAGGACACCTACACCACCTGATGTCACAGGAAGACAAAAAAGATCATCAACCACCCGAGCCACTGCCTGTTCACCCCACTTCCATCCAGAAGGCGAGGTCAGTACAGGTGCATCAGAGCTGGGACAGAGAGATTGAGAAACAGCTTCTATCTCAAGGCCATCAGATTGTTAACCTCTTTGGGCTAGGGGGCAGTATTTTGACATCTGGATGACAAGCGTGCCCAAAGTAAACTGCCTGTTACTCTGGCCCAGAAGCTAGGATATGCATATAATGATTAGGATTGGATAGAAAACACTCTAAAGTTTCTAAACTGTTTAAATCATGTCTGTGAGTATAACAGAATTGATATGGCAGGCAAAAACCCGAGGACAAACCATCCAGAAGAAGAATAAAAACATTCAGCCCACCATTGATTCCTGTGGCTGTCATTTTTAATATGAAGGGAATACCTCCCAGATTGCAGTTCCTAGGGCTTCCACTAGATGTCAACAGTCTTTAGGAAGAGTTTCAGGCTTATTTTTTGAAAAATTAGCTAGAATTTGTAGTTTTTCTAAGTGGATCCCATTTTGGCTGTAGTGTTTGTTACGCGTTCTGGTGACTGTGCATACTTGTTGTTTATCTCCGGTAATGACAATAACGATTCTCCGTCTTAAATTATTTACGTATTAGGGTACCTGAGGTTTGATTATAAGCGTTGTTTGACTTGTTTGGATAAGTTTATTGGTAACGTTTGGGATTCATTTTGTATGCATTTTGAAGGAGGGAAACCGGTGGATTATTGAATGAAGCGCGCCAGCTAAACTGAGTTTTTATGGATATAAAGAAGTACTTTATCGAAAACGACCATTTGTGATGTAGCTGGGACCTTTTGGAGTGCCAACAGAAGAAGATCTTCAAAGGTAAGTGATTTATTTTATCGCTATTTCTGACTTTCTTGGCGCATCTGCCTGGTTGTAAAATGTTTTTAATGCTTTTGTGTGCTGGGCGCTGTCCTCAGATAATCGCATGGTATGCTTTTGCCGTAAAGCCTTTTTGAAATCTGACACAGCGGCTGGATTAACAAGAAGTTAAGCTTTTAAACGATGTAAGACACTTATATTTTCATGAATGTTAAGTATAACTATTTCTGTCATTTGAATTTCGCGCTCTGCAATTTCACCGGAAGTTGTCGAGATGGGATGCTAGCGTCCAAATGATCCGCAAAAAGTTAAACAGCCATCACTAGCACAGAGAGGTTGCAGACTTGATATCACTACAGACTTGAAATCATTGGCCACTTTAATAATGCCACCTTAAGAATGTTTACATATCTCTTTACATATCTCACCTTACTCATCTCATATGTATATACTGTATACTGTGTCCTTCACTATCTATTCTATACTATCTATTGCCTCTCAGCCGCTCTGTCACTGCTCATCCATATATTTTAAATGTATATATTCTCATCCCATTCCTTTACCAGATTGTGTGTATTAGGTTTTGTTGTGGAATTTGTTAGATATTACCTGTTAGATACTGCTACACTGTCGGATCTAGAAACACAAGCATTTCACTACACTCGCAATAACATCTGCTAACCATGTGTACGTGACCAATACAATTTGATTTGATTTTGCACCTTTCTCTCTCTCCCTTTTACTCTCTCTCTTTATGTCTCCCTCTCTCTCTCTCTCCCTCTCTCTCTCTCTCTCCCTCTCTCTCTCTCTCTCTCCCTTTTCTCTCTCTCTGTTTCCCTCTCTCTCTCTCTCTGTTTCGTCTCTCTCTTCTCTCTCTGTTTCTCTCTGTTTCTCTCTCTCTGTTTCTCATCTCTCTGCTTTCTCTCTCTCCACTTTTCCCTCTCTCTCTTTTGTTCTCCCTTCTCTCTCTCTCTCCTCTCCTCTCTCTCTTCTCTCTCTCTCTTCTCTCTTCTCTCTTTCTGTTATCCCTCTCTCTCTCTCATCTCCTCTTCTCTCTCCTTCTCTTTATCGCTCTCTCCTCTCTCTCTCTCTACCGTTTTCCCTCCTCTCAATTCAAATTCAAGGTTGCTTATTGGCATGACGTAACCAAATGTACATATTGCAAAGCTTATTGGCTGATATTTACAATATAAAATGAGAATCAAAATTGTCAACGTTGGACAACAGTAAACAACAGTAACCAAGGTCAAAATAACCATACATTGGAACAATAACAATAAGCATACAGGAGCAGGATATGTGCAGGTTAGATTGGTCTGTCAGACACTGTCCCTCAAACTTTTGGCCAGGCAGCAATGGTAGTGCGCTGCCAACCCACAGCTCTCTGCGTCCTCCCCCAAACAGACGGGAAGCTACCTCTCTTATCAGAGAGGTCTTTTGAACCTGGAATAAGGGTATTCAAAATTGTGGAAATGACAACTCTCTAATGTGTTTTATAATTTATATATTTATATATTTTTTATATAATTTTCTCTGTTTTCTCTTCTCTCTCTCCCTCTCTCTCTTGGTTTGTCTCTACCCTCTCCTCTCTCCCTCTCCCGCTCTCTGTCTCTCTCTCTCTCCAGGACACATTTGGCCAG
>NW_019944522.1:60270-61533 GCF_002910315.2 Salvelinus sp. IW2-2015 | reverse complement strand
TAAGGTAGCGGCGGTGCAGGACACATATGCAGACGCCTCCATCGGTAACGTGACGGGCAGCAATGCGATCAACGTGTTCCTGGGCATCGGGGTGGCGTGGTCGATAGCCGCCATCTACTGGCACATGCAGGGCAAGCAGTTTGTGGTGGAGGCCGGCTCCCTGGCCTTCTCCGTCACCCTCTACACCATCTTCGCCTTCCTTGGGGTCTCCGTGCTGCTATACCGCCGCCGGGCCCACATCGGGGGGGAGCTGGGCGGGCCGCGCGGACACAGACTGGCCACCTCAGCCTTCTTCTTCAGTCTCTGGTTCCTCTACATCCTCTTCTCCAGCATGGAGGCCTACTGTCATATAGAGGGCTTCTAGAACCTCCCGGAACACTTCTGTAACACTTCTAGAACACCTCTGGAACACTTCTAGAACACTTCTGAGACAATTCTAGAATACTTCTGGGACACTTCTAGAATAGTTCTGGGACACTTCTAGAATACTTCTGAGACACTTCTAGAATACTTCTGGGACACTTCTAGAATAGTTCTGGGACACTTCTAGAGCATCCTTACAGGAGGTTCAAAGTATAACTTAATGGAGAGTAAAAGTAGGATTCTCAGTGTGGAATGATGTAATGATGGAAATATATTTTGTTGGTATGAAGGGATGAGAGGAGGAGAACAATATGAGGTAAAGGGGAGTTGGTGGTGGCCCCCTCTCCTCCGCCGCCCCACCCTCCCTCAACTGTTGAGATGTCTGTTAAGGCAGGGAGAGCCGGTCCACATGGGAGAGCTTACAGCTGGGGTTGGGGTACCTCCATACCCGGAGTAAGAACACCAGAGGGTGTCTGGTCTGGTCTGGTCTGATCTCATCTGGTCTGGTCTGGTCTGGTCTCATCTGGTCTGGTCTGTATTCCACTAGAAGAGACACCTAGCCGGTGAGATCTGAGCTATCAGAAGACGTCTATATTTTTCTCAACACCTTGATGAGAACAACTTTTTCTAAACTAAGTATTTTGGGGGATAAAACCAAAACAATTTTGTTTGTTTTTTTACAACAAAAAAAGAGGAAATCAAAGATACTATTTTCAGATCTTACATTATGGAGAACAAAACATGGTTTATCACTATTGGAAAATATATTGTTGATGATGAGTGACAATTGAATGGACTCATAGTATTTATTAGTATTTTATTTGCTTAGTTTCTTATTAAAAGGAACGAACGCAGCAGCAGAGGAACAACAGAGAACAAGATCAACTATCAAACTAAAGA
>NW_019944522.1:56938-59549 GCF_002910315.2 Salvelinus sp. IW2-2015 | reverse complement strand
GCTCTCTCTCTCAGCTATCTCTCTCCTCTCTCTCTCTCTCTGTCTGCTCTCTCTCTGTCTCAGCTATCTCTCTCTGCTCTCTGCTCTTAGCTCTCTCTCTCTGCTCTCTCATCTGTCTGCTCTCTCTCTCTCTCTCTCTCTCTCTGCTCTCTCTCTGTCTCAGTTATCTCTCTCTGCTCTCTCTCAGCTCTCTCTCTCTCTCTTGCTCCCTCTCTCTCTCAGCTCTCTGCTCTCTCTATGTCTCTGCTCTCTCTGTCTCAGCTCTCTCTGTCTCTCTCTCAGTTCTCTCTCTCTCTCTCAGCTCTCTCTGTCTCAGCTCTCTCTCTCTCTCTCTCTCTCTCTCTCTTCAGCTCTCTCTCCTCTCTCTGAGCCAGTGGATGTAACCTACTGTAGATTGTGAGTTACCAGGCCACTAACATAACAGCCTTCAATACATGATTACACCAAACACATTCCTGTACGGCTTCCTGTACCGGCTCTATTTAACGCATATATCCCTTTGAATATGTGCCAAACGATAACGTATATTTACTCTGATTAAGTATCACATGAATGGATGAAAAGCTTGTCAATGAGACACGAGTCAGGCCATCTCATCTCACCCCTCTCAGACCATGCAGGTAGTGAGCTACAGAGAATGACAGGTGTTTCTAGTCTAACAGTTCAATATTGGCATTTTGTAGCAATTATTATTAAGAGACAGAGAGAGAGCAGAGAGAGATAGCTGAGACAGAGAGAGAGCAGAGAGAGAGAGAGCAGACAGAGAGAGAGGGAGCAGAGAGAGATAGCTGAGATAGAGAGAGAGCAGACAGAGAAAGAGCAGAGAGAGAGAGCAGAGAGAGCTGTATGGGGCACTGGAGATGTGTATAGTAGGTTGTACTGTAACACAGCTGGTGATTTGGTTTTATGACATTAAAAACTCATGTATACTGATTTCAAGCTCTCAACAATCAGATGTTGTTTTCTTAACATATCTATAGATCTATAAATATACCATATTTACTGTAGTCTATTATATAAGTCAGTCATTATTGGTCATTTTAAATCTGTGTAGAGAACCAAAAGAGCAGAGAGGTACAACTACAATACCAGAGGTGTATTCACTACAAACCAAAGAAACTGGGAGGGACCTACCTGAATTTGTCCAATAGAGACTCTCGTTTTCGTTGCAAAAAAACGTTTTTCATTCGCTACGGACTGCAACTACTAGAGATCGCCAGCTTGTAGTCCTAAAAAAGCCTGAAATGAGTTACCTCTGGTTCGTTCGGGCCTATTGGGAAAATTAAATGAGGAAAGAATATGGTTTTGTAATAAACGGCAAAAATAATGTCTGAGGTTAACACAGACTTAGGATATCTTATACGTTTTGTTCTGTAATATAATAACAGTCAGTTAACATGAGCTTTATGAATTATGAGGCCTCTATGTGCATACTGTAGGTGCTTCAAAATTCACACAAAGTGACATTAGCTGATAAAGATTATCAAAACATATCAGATCTTCTAAGCCGGTGTTTACCACAGACCTTATTTTATGCATTTGTCCTAAAATCCCGCTCATTTCCCCCAATAGGCTTTGGCCAACAAGCCATGGAGGAGTTGGTGGCTCTCTATGAATACACCTCAGTAACACGATGAGGTCATCAGAGGGCGACCAGGAAGTTGCAGTGATACTCTGATACCACCAGGTGGTGCCAGAGTATCAATCTCAATGTCAATCTCAACCTCCAGCCCCTGTGATGTGGTTGTCTCTTCCCTTCCCTTGGTCTGGTTTGGACTGGTTTGGACTACTCTGGTTTGGTTTGGATTGCTCTGGTTTGGTCTGGTTTGGATTGCTCTGGTGTGGCCTGATTTGGACTGCTCTGGTCTGGTCTGGTCTGGTTTGGACTGCTCTGGTCTGGTCTTCTCTGGTTTGGACTGGTCTGGTTTGCTCTGGTCTGGTTTGGTCTGATGTGGTTTGTTCTGGTTTGGTCTGGTCTGGTTTGGTCTGGTTTGGTCTGGTCCACTCTTCATAAACACTCCATGTATATGTATTGTTCATCTCTGTCATGAGACATCAGGCCAGTGCCTTTCCTACAGACTGTATGTACATCACGTTGGGTTCCCGAGTGGCGCAGCGGTATACTGCATCTCAGTGGACCAGCGTCACTGCAGACCCTGGTTCAATTCCAGGCTGTATCACAACCGGCCGTGATTGGGAGTCCCATAGGGCGGTGTACAATTGGCCCAGTGTCGTCCGGGTTAGGGTTTTGCCAGGGTAGGCCATCATTGTAATTAAGAATTTGTTCTTAACTGGCTAGTTAAGTAAAAGAAATAAATAAATGACAAACAAACACAGTAACGTGTGTGTGGCTACAGGGATGTCAACATAGGTGTGTGTTTGATTATCAGATCCATTCTTCCCCCTCCCCTCCTGAGAGGGAAAACAAGAAGAGTTATGTTATCAAGTGACCACAAATACAATGATATAAACCAAGAAAAAATTAAAGAACTTATCTTATCTACACCAAGGTTAGGGTCAATTCCATTTCAATCAGAGTTGGGGTCAATTCCATTTCTATCAGGGTTGGGGTCAATTCCATTTCTATCAGGGTTGGGGTCAATTCCATTTC
>NW_019944522.1:53226-56634 GCF_002910315.2 Salvelinus sp. IW2-2015 | reverse complement strand
CTTGAAATGGAGTTGACCCCAACCCGATTTGAATATGGAGTTCGGACCCCAACCCGTGAATGAAATGGAATGACCTCCAACCGTAATAAATGGATACTGACCCCAACCCTGATGAATGGAATGACCCCAACAAGCTTGAAATGGTAACGACCCACCCCTGATGAAATGGAGATGACCCCAACCCTTGATGGAAATGAGACCAAACCGATGATGACCCCAACCCCTGATTAAATGGAAGACCCCACTGAGTCTTGACCCACTGATGGGATGAACCCAACCCTGTGAAATGGATTGACCCCAACCCTGAATAAATGGAATTGACCCCAACCTCTGATTGAAATGGAATTGGACCCCAACCCTGATTGAAATGGAGTATCCTCTCAAACAGGGTTGGGGTCAATTCCATTTCAATCAGGGTTGGGGTCAGATCCATTTATATCAGGGTTGGGGTCAATTCCATTTCAATCAGGGTTGGGGTCAATTCCATTTATATCAGGGTTGGGGTCAATTCCATTTCAATCAGGGTTGGGGTCAACTCCATTTCTATTCCAGTCAATTCAGAAAGTAAACCAGATTCCTCATTGAAAAGCATTGAAGATAATTGGAATTTGAATTTCAGTGTACCTGAATTGACTGGAATTGAAATGGAATTGAGACCTACCCTGGTCTACATACATTCAAACAATATATTTATCATGATGCCGGTCTTGTTTCTTTTGATGGCGGATCATTTTGTTAGTTTGGTTGTAATTATTGTTTTGTCACGTGAAAAGAGTTAATGCGTGGTCCTGTGTGGCTCAGTTGGAAGGAAATGGCGGTTGCAACAGCAGGGATTATGGGTGCAATTTCCAAAAGTATGAACATGTATGCACACTACTGTACGTCTCTCTGGATAAGAGCGTCTGCTAAACGACTACCGTGTACATACCCCGTGTCTCTTTCACTCATCACGCTGTTCTGTGGAGCTTACTTTGTCTTCAAACTACAAGTCTTAAAATAAAATAAACTACAATTACCAGATACTGTACAGGAAGTGAAACATATTCATTTTAAAGTCAGATCACTAAGAGATGTTTGTTTGTAGATGTAGTTGGGCCACACGGTTTGTTGTTTTTACACCACAATGCTGTCATTATCACTAATGCAAACGGCGATAAGAACACATTTTAACGGATGTTCTTTACATCAAAATAATTGTAATTGGTTAAAAATTCCCTGTCTATAGTGAAAGGTGCAGGATGTGTCTCCTGAGACCGTGTCACCTATTGGGTTCTTTGCAGGACAACAGACGGGCCTCCTTCATACACGACTATTGCATAACTATCTACAGTATGCCCTGTGTTGTAATCACCAGATTACACTGGATTTTTGCAGAGGTCAGAAACAGTATTTATTTTTTTTAAATAGAAATTAACATATTAGACATTCAAGATCACATTTCTCAAAAGTGTATGTTTTTTTGTTTGTTGTGTAATCTCATCGTGCAGGTCAGAGGAGGGGGATTTGTTATGTTTGAATATTTACTATAAATCACCATATTTATTATAAATCACCATATTTATTATAAATCACCATATTTGTAACAAAATCTTAAATTGTTTCTTTTTTGAATCAGCATTGATGTAACAGTATGTATGGCAACTTTGAAATAAACTTTTATTTCACATTGTGATATGATTTTACAAATATTTTAAAAGACAGGTATGAATGATCTCTACTGATGTCCACGGATATCAAATAGACGTGTTAATAATATATTTAACAAAAACTTTAATATTAAATATAGACGATGTTAATTTTGCTACTGATAAAATAAAAAAACAATCCCATGAATTGACATTTTCACATCCATCTCACTGTAGCTTGGCCCTCAACAGTAGGGCACTATACTGTAAAGGACTCTGGTCAACAGTAGGGCACTATACTGTAAAGGACTCTGGTCAATAGTAGGGCACTATACTGTAAAGGACTGGTCAACAGTAGGGCACTATACTGTAAAGGACTCTGGTCAACAGTAGGGTGGTACTATACTGTAAAGGACTGGTCAACAGTAGGGAACTATACTGTAAAGGACTCTGGTCCAACGTCAGTAGGGACTATACTGTAAAGGACTGGTCAACAGTAGGGCACTATACTGTAAAGGACTGTGGTCAACAGTAGGGCACTATACTGTAAAGGACTCTGGTCAAAGTAGGGCACTATACTGTAAAGGATCTGGTCAACAGTAGGCACTATACTGTAAAGGACTCTGTTCAACAGTAGGGACCTATACTGTAAAGGACTCTGGTCAACAGTAGGGCACTATACTGTAAAGGACTGGTAACAGTAGGGCACTATACTGTAAGGACTCTGGTCAACAGTAGGCGCATATACTGTAAAGGACTCTGGTCACAGTAGGGCACTATACTGTAAAGGACTCTGGTCAACAGTAGGGCACTATACTGTAAAGGACTCTGGTCAACAGTAGGGCACTATACTGTAAAGGACTCTGGTCAACAGTAGGGCACTATACTGTAAAGGACTCTGGTCAACAGTAGGGCACTATACTGTAAAGGATCTGGTCAACAGTAGGGCACTATACTGTAAGAGGACTCTGGTCAACAGTAGGGCACTATACTGTAAAGGACTCTGGTCAAAGTAGGGCACTATACTGTAAAGGACTCTGGTCAACAGTAGGGCACTATACTGTAAAGGACTCTGGTCAACAGTAGGGCACTATACTGTAAAGGACTCTGGTCAACAGTAGGGCACTATACTGTAAAGGACTCTGGTCAACAGTAGGGCACTATACTGTAAAGGACTCTGGTCAACAGTAGGGCACTATACTGTAAGGACTCTGGTCAACAGTAGGGCATATAGCATTCTATAGGACTCTGGTCAACAGTAGGGCACTATACTGTAAAGGCTCTGGTAACAGTAGGGGTTCTATATACTGTAAAGGACTCTGGTCAACAGTAGGGCACTTATACTCTGTATAGGATAGCTGGTCAACAGTAGGGCACTATTACTGTAAAGGACTCTGGTCAACAGTAGGGCACTAACTGTAAAGGACTCTGGTCAACAGTAGGGCACTATACTGTAAAGGACTGGTCAACAGTAGGCGACTATACTGTATAGGACTCTGGTTTAACCAGTACGGCCGTAACATATTATCTGTAAGAGGATCCCTGGGTCAAGGCCTAGGGCACTATAGCTGGCCTGTAGATCCCGATGGACTTCTGCTGGTTAACAGTTAGGTTCGTATGCTATACCACTGGTAAAGGAACTTCTGGTCAAGGGCTCAGGAGGGGTCATATTAGCTCTCGCTCAAACGGTACGTGGTCCAACTTCAGGTAGGTGCACTATATCTGTATTCGCAAGGGACTGCGGCTAATCAGAGGGCAACTATAGCTGATAAAGACTCCCTGG
>NW_019944522.1:39102-48677 GCF_002910315.2 Salvelinus sp. IW2-2015 | reverse complement strand
AACAGTAACAGTAGGGCACTATACTGTAAAGGACTCTGGTCAACAGTAGGGCACTATACTGTAAGGACTCTGGTCAACAGTAGGGACTATACTGTAAAGGACTCTGGTCAACAGTAGGCACTATACTGTAAAGGACTGGTCAACAGTAGGCACTATACTGTAAAGGACTCTGGCAACAGTAGGGCACTATACTTAAAGGACTCTGGTCAACAGTAGGCACTATACTGTAAAGGACTCTGGTCAACAGTAGGGCACTATACTGTAAAGGACTGGTCAACATAGGCACTATACGTAAAGGACTGGTCAACAGTAGGGCACTATACTGTAAAGGACTTGGTCAACAGTAGGGCACTATACTGTAAAGGATCTGGTCAACAGTAGGGCACTATACTGTAAAGGACTGGTCAACAGTAGGCACTATACTGTATAGGACTGGTCAACAGTAGGGCACTATACTGTAAAGGACTGTCAACAGTAGGGCACTATACTGTAAAGGACTCTGGTCAACAGTAGGGCACTATACTGTAAAGGACTCTGGTCAACAGTAGGGCACTATACTGTAAAGGACTCTGGTCAACAGTAGGGCACTATACTGTAAAGGACTGGTCAACAGTAGGGTACTAACTTTAAAGGACTCTGGCAACAGTAGGGCACTATACTGTAAAGGACTCTGGTCAACAGTAGGGCACTATACTGTAAAGGACTCTGGTCAACAGTAGGCACTATACTGTAAAGGACTCTGGTCAACAGTAGGGCACTATACTGTAAAGGACTCTGGTCAACAGTAGGACTATACTGTAAAGGACTCTGGTCAACAGTAGCACTATACTGTAAAGGACTCTGGTCAACAGTAGGGCACTATACTGTAAAGGACTCTGGTCAACAGTAGGGCACTATACTGTAAAGGACTGGTCAACAGTAGGCACTATACTGTAAAGGACTCTGGTCAACAGTAGGGCACTATACTGTAAGGACTCTGGTCAACAGTAGGGCACTATACTGTAAAGGACTGGTCAACAGTAGGCACTATACTGTAAAGGACCCTGGTCAACAGTAGGGCACTATACTGTAAAGGACTCTGGTCAACAGTAGGGCACTATACTGTAAAGGACTCTGGTTAACAGTAGGGTACTATACTGTAAAGGACTCTGGTCAACAGTAGGGCACTATACTGTAAAGGACTCTGGTCAACAGTAGGGCACTATCCAGGGAATAGGGTTCCAGAACCATAAGTCACCTTCCCACCCAGCAGCCCATACTAACTGTGTTGACATGGAGGATCAAGGTGTTCTTGCTCTTCCCAGATGGAAACACCACTGTGAAGGTCTGTTCTGAAGACAGCTCCATCAGAGAGAGGTTGACCTGGACTTTAGTCTCCTCCACGGCAACAACCAACACGTCCACCTTCACCACCCACTGAGACAGAGAGGAGTCTGGGAGACAGGAAGAGGAGAGGGGCTTTCCATGACTAGCAGTGAATCCCAGACCACCATCCCAAACCATCCCCTTGCCCCTACCAACTCGCACGGAGGGCCCTCTGTTGTCACGTGTTGCTGATGAAACTCAGAGGGTGACTTCCAGAGGGGTGAGGGGATAAATCACCTCCTGACTTTAATGATTCATGTACCGTTTATATAATAAAACCAGCATGAAATCCAACTGAGACGATTCTCCCAGTCGTCTCACAATAAATATACCTCAGTAACAGAAAAACAGTTAATTAGGAAAGTATTTAATATGTTACATATGTCATGGCTCTAATTAGGCACGCGGTGCGTTATGGGATACTACTTCACTCTCAAGCCAGCAGCGAAGCAGACTCGGTCAAAGTGGCTATCGAAGAGTCTAATACACCCTCCATCATTTTAACTCCCTCAGCTTTGGGACACTTGTGCATACGGCGGGGGCATGCCTGAACGCACAAATGGAGGCCAGAGGAGGGGATGATTTGGGATTCAGCCGAGGAGAGTTCACACAGTAGCTGTATAGATAACAAGGTCAGAATAGTTAGATGCACATGCAGAGGACAGGAGACACGGAGAGAGATGGAGACATACTATAGACTGGTACAGTAGAGAGATGGAGACATACTATAGACTGGTACAGTAGAGAGACATACTATAGACTGGTACAGTAGAGAGACAGAGACATACTATAGACTGGTACAGTAGAGAGATGGATACATACTATAGACTGGTACAGTAGAGAGATGGAACATACTATAGACTGTACAGTAGAGAGATGGAGACATACTATAGACTGGTACAGTAGAGAGACAGAGACATACTATAGACTGGTACAGTAGAGAGACAAGACATACTATAGACTGGTACAGTAGAGAGATGGAGACATACTATAGACTGGTACAGTAGAGAGACAGAGACATACTATAGACTGGTACAGTAGAGAGATGGAGACATACTATAGACTGGTACAGTAGAGAGATGGAGACATACTATAGACTGGTACAGTAGAGACATACTATAGACTGGTACAGTAGAGAGATGGAGACATACTATAGACTGGTACAGTAGAGAGACAGAGACATACTATAGACTGGTACAGTAGAGAGACAGAGACATACTATAGACTGGTACAGTAGAGAGACAGAGACATACTATAGACTGGTACAGTAGAGAGACGGAGACATACTATAGACTGGTACAGTAGAGAGATGGAGACATACTATAGACTGGTACAGTAGAGAGACGGAGACATACTATAGACTGGTACAGTAGAGAAGGGAGACATACTATAGACTGGTACAGTAGAGAGATGGAGACATACTATGACTGGTACAGTAGAGAGATGAGACATACTATAGACTGGTACAGTAGAAGACATACTATAGACTGGTACAGTAGAGAAGACATACTATAGACTGGTACAGTAGAGAGATGGAGACATACTATAGACTGGTACAGTAGAGAGATGGAGACATACTATAGACTGGTACAGTAGAGAGATGGAGAATACTATAGACTGGTCCAGTAGAGAGACAGAGACATACTATAGACTGGTACAGTAGAGAGATGGAGACACACTATAGACTGGTACAGTAGAGAGATGGAGACATACTATAGACTGGTACAGTAGAGAGACATACTATAGACTGGTACAGTAGAGAGATGGAGACATACTATAGACTGGTACAGTAGAGAGACAGAGACATACTATAGACTGGTACAGTAGAGAGACATACTATAGACTGGTACAGTAGAGAGACATACTATAGACTGGTACAGTAGAGAGATGGAGACATACTATAGACTGGTACAGTAGAGAGATGGAGACATACTATAGACTGGTACAGTAGAGAGATGGAGACATACTATAGACTGGTACAGTAGAGAGATGGAGACATACTATGACTGGTACAGTAGAGAGATGGAGACATACTATAGACTGGTACAGTAGAGAGACATACTATAGACTGGTACAGTAGAGAGATGGAGACATACTATAGACTGGTACAGTAGAGAGACAGAGACATACTATAGACTGGTACAGTAGAGAGATGGAGACATACTATAGACTGGTACAGTAGAGAGATGGAGACATACTATAGACTGGTACAGTAGAGAGATGGAGACATACTATAGACTGGTACAGTAGAGAGATGGAGACATACTATAGACTGGTACAGAAGAGAGATGGAGACATACTATAGACTGGTACAGTAGAGAGACGGAGACATACTATAGACTGGTACAGTAGAGAGACGGAGACATACTATAGACTGGTACAGTAGAGAGACAGAGACATACTATAGACTGGTACAGTAGAGAGATGGAGACATACTATAGACTGCGTACAGTAGAGAGATGGAGACATACTATAGACTGGTACAGTAGAGAGACGGAGACATACTATAGACTGGTACAGTAGAGAGACAGAGACATACTATAGACTGGTACAGTAGAGAGATGGAGACATACTATAGACTGGTACAGTAGAGAGATGGAGACATACTATAGACTGGTACAGTAGAGAAGATGACATACTATAGACTGGTACAGTAGAGAGATGGAGACATACTATAGACTGGTACAGAAGAGAGATGGAGACATACTATAGACTGGTACAGTAGAGAGATGGAGACATACTATAGACTGGTACAGTAGAGAGATGGAGACATACTATAGACTGGTACAGTAGAGAGATGGAGACATACTATAGACTGGTACAGTAGAGACATACTATAGACTTGTACAGGAGAGAGAGGAGACATACTATAGACTGGTACAGTAGAGACATACTATAGACTGGTACAGTAGAGAGACAGAGACATACTATAGACTGGTACAGTAGAGAGATGGAGACATACTATAGACTGGTACAGTAGAGACATACTATAGACTGGTACAGTAGAGAGATGGAGACATACTATAGACTGGTACAGTAGAGAGATGGAGACATACTATAGACTGGTACAGTAGAGAGATGGAGACATACTATAGACTGGTACAGTAGAAACATACTATAGACTTGTACAGTAGAGAGACGGAGACATACTATAGACTGGTACAGTAGAGACATACTATAGACTGGTACAGTAGAGAGACAGAGACATACTATAGACTGGTACAGTAGAGAGATGGAGACATTACTATAGACTGGTACAGTAGAGAGATGGAGACATACTATAGACTGGTACAGTAGAGAGATGGAGACATACTATAGACTGTACAGTAGAGGATGGAGACATACTATAGACTGGTATATTAGAGACATACTATAGACTGGTACAGTAGAGAGATGGAGACATACTATAGACTGGTACAGTAGAGAGATGGAGACATACTATAGACTGGTACAGTAGAGAGATGGAGACATACTATAGACTGGTACAGTAGAGAGCCAGAGACATACTATAGACTGACAGTAGAGAAGTGGAGACATACTATAGACTTGTACAGTATAGAGATGGAGACATACTATAGACTGGTACAGTAGAGAGATGGAGACATACTATAGACTGGTACAGTAGAGAGACAGAGACATACTATAGACTGGTACAGTAGAGAGATGGAGACATACTATAGACTGGTACAGTAGAGAGATGGAGACATACTATAGACTGGTACAGTAGAGAGATGGAGACATACTATAGACTGGTACAGTAGAGAGATGGAGACATACTATAGACTGGTACAGTAGAGAGATGGAGACATACTATAGACTGTCCAGTAGAGAGACGGAGACATACTATAGACTGGTACAGTAGAGAGATGGAGACATACTATAGACTGGTACAGTAGAGAGATGAGACATACTATAGACTGTACATGAGACATACTATAGACTGGTACAGTAGAGAGATGGAGACATACTATAGACTGGTACAGTAGAGAGATGGAGACATACTATAGACTGTACAGTAGAGAGTGGAGACATACTATAGACTGTACAGTAGAGAGATGGAGACATACTATATACTGGTACAGTAGAGAGACAGAGACATACTATAGACTGGTACAGTAGAGAGCAGAGACATACTATAGACTGGTACAGTAGAGAGATGGAGACATACTATAGACTGTACAGTAGAGAGATGGAGACATACTATAGACTGGTACAGTAGAGAGACAGAGACATACTATAGACTGGTACAGTAGAGAGACAGAGACATACTATAGACTGGTACAGTAGAGAGATGGAGACATACTATAGACTGGTACAGTAGAAGATGGAGACATACTATAGACTGGTACAGTAGAGAGATGGAGACATACTATAGACTGGTACAGTAGAGAGACAGAGACATACTATAGACTGGTACAGTAGAGAGATGGAGACATACTATAGACTGGTACAGTAGAGAGATGGAGACATACTATAGACTGGTACAGTAGAGAGATGGAGACATACTATAGACTGGTACAGTAGAGAGATGGAGACACACTATAGACTGGTACAGTAGAAGATGGAGACATACTATAGACTGGTACAGTAGAGACATACTATAGACTGGTACAGTAGAGAGATGGAGACATACTATAGACTGGTACAGTAGAGAGATGGAGACATACTATAGACTGGTACAGTAGAGAGATGGAGACATACTATAGACTGGTACAGTAGAGAGATGGAGACATACTATAGACTGGTACAGTAGAGAGACGGAGACATACTATAGACTGGTACAGTAGAGAGACAGAGACATACTATAGAGGTACAGTAGAGAGATGGAGACATACTATAGACTGGTACAGTAGAGAGATGGAGACATACTATAGACTGGTACAGTAGAGAGATGGAGACATACTATAGACTGGTACAGTAGAGAGATGGAGACATACTATAGACTGGTACAGTAGAGAGATGGAGACACACTATAGACTGGTACAGTAGAGAGATGGAGACATACTATAGACTGGTACAGTAGAGACATACTATAGACTGGTACAGTAGAGACATACTATAGACTGGTACAGTAGAGAGATGGATGAGGCGCAGAACATCAAAGGCCTCCAGACGAACACCCTTCCACAGCCCAGGGTTGGAACGACGGTCCCCAGTCCCAACTGAAGGAACTCTGAGCCTGGTAGGGTGAAAGACCAGCAGACAGGAGAGTTATCCAACAGGGTGAATGGTGATCACAAATATAATTGACTGTTATTTTCTAGGACATGACTCCAACGTCATAAGCATCTGTATGTTGGATGGTGATTTGAAACCTTAACCACAGTGTTAAAACTTATGCCTAACCTTAAATGAAAACCACATGAATTTCTACGATATAGACTATCGTCTTTGTGGCTGTGGTAACTAGTTATTAACTAGTTGTGCCTGTTATTCTCAGGCGTATCTGCCCTCTGATTGGCTAGAATGGTTCCACCTGACCTTTGCCTCCTCCCAAATGGCTTCTATTATGGTTGTTAGAGCGGCCGCTACATTATCTGGATGATGTCATGGATCAGCTGTGTCCGTCGTGATAAATGGAGCCAGAAGAAGACCAGCAACATCACTAGAAACCAGTGGACGAGAGCATACAGGTCGCAGTGGTGGGTAGTATATGGGGCTTTGGTGACAAAACGGATGGCACTGTGATAGACTGCATCCAATTTGCTGAGTAGAGTGTTGGAGGCTATTTTGTAAATGACATCGCCGAAGTCAAGGATCGGTAGGATAGTCAGTTTTACGAGGGTATGTTTGGCAGCATGAGTGAAGGATGCTTTGTTGCGATATAGGAAGCCGATTCTAGATTTAATTTTGGATTGGAGATGTGAGTCTGAAGGAGAGTTTACAGTCTAACCAGACAACTAGGTAGTTGTAGTTGTCCACATTTTCTAAGTCAGAACCGTCCAGAGTAGTGATGCTGGACGGGCGGGCAGGTGCGGGCAGTGATCGATTGAATAGCATGCATTTAGTTTTACTTGCATTTAAGAGCAGTTGGAGGCCACGGAAGGAGAGTTGTATGGCATTGAAGCTCGTCTGGAGGGTAGTTAACAGTGTCCAAAGAGGAGCCAGAAGTATACAGAATGGTGTCGTCTGCGTAGAGGTGGATCAGAGAATCACCAGCAGCAAGAGCAACATCATTGATGTATACAGAGAAGAGAGTCGGCCCGAGAATTGAACCCTGAATTGCACAAAGCTGTCTCCGCTATTATATGCCGTGCTGTTTGCACTCAAGTGTAGTAGCTTCAATCGTCCTCAACAAGCCATTTAAATTAACATTTATATAAAAACATTTGACTGACATGGCTAGTTGTGAAAAGATCCCTAGCACGGAGTCCTTGTTTAACCAACTGTAAACTATTTGGATTCACCAAAGAACGTCAGAGGAATTTCCATAATCTCTATAAACACTAACCAGTCGCTGGGTAGAACGTGTCACTTGCTATCAAATAAGCATTAAAAACAGAGAAGGCTGTAATTGTGATGTCATTATGGGGTATTGTGATGTCATTATGGGGTATTGTGATGTCATTATGGGGTATTGTGATGGTCCCGTGTGGCTCAGTTGGTAGAGCATGGCGCTTGCAACGCCAGGGTTGTGGGTTCATTCCCCACGGGGGGACCAGGATGAATATGTATGAACTTTCCAATGTGTAAGTCGCTCTGGATAAGAGCGTCTGCTAAATGACTTAAATGTAAATGTAATGTGATGTCATTATGGGGTATTGTGTGTAGGTGTGTGAGAAGAAAATATTTAATCCATTTTGAATTCAGGCTGTAACAACAAAATGTGGAATAAGTCAAGGGGTATGAATACTTTCTGAAGGCCCTGTATGTGTGCATTGTGTACTATTCTGATTTCTTTAAAACAATGTCATGGTTGGAGTTATTTATGTGTTCATGTGTTCATGTGTTTGACGTGATTGATGGGTGACGAGGTGCATTCTTGTCAAATAAATGTGCTTATAATAAATATATATAAATAATTGTGCTTAGTCATGATTATGGGTACATTATGCAAAGACTTAATCTGGCTTTGAATCTACCACAGAACATGTCAAGATACTTCTGAATTAATACAGCAGTGCATTCTGACACCATGAATTTAAATAGGTATCACCTGGTATATATATATATATATAGTTGGCAGAAATTGTAAGGGATCAGAACTCCACCAGCTGAAGGAGAAGATCTGGTAAAATAAGGGTGAAGACTAGATTGTATACAACTACGAACAGAATCGACTTTTCGCAGGTTAGGAGAACTCACGCAGCAGGTTAGGATAATTATGTTAAGGTTAAGACACTGGTTAGGTTAAGGGTAAATTCAAATGCTCCCCAAAACGACTCCAAAATGACAATGTATGTGTCACTCCCGTCCGTAGCTGTATACCATCTAGACACAACCAAAAATAAGGGTCTGTTGCTAATATCATCTAGGTATCTAGCTAGCTAGATTTTTCGCAGAAAACGAGCCCATTCATGTCACTTTGTAAATATCAGACTGCTACTAGGACAGTATTATGTACAAAATACGAGACCAAATTAATAAATAAGCCAACAATTAGTTAAATAAAATATGGAACAGTAAATTAGAATGTTCAATGTATCTTTTGTTTTGGATGAAGGTAGCTAGTAGCTAGTTAGCTGACAGCAAAGGTGTTAGCTAGAGATGACATGCAGGAGCATCCTGGGATTTGTAGTCTTGCATGATGTCTACTTTGATGCTAATTAGTATTTTCAAGTCAAATATATTGATAAAAGTCACCTTGTCCGAGAGGGATTTATATGCCAGGGAAAGCCTACTCAAAACACAGACTTTAATTTTATTTAAAATTTTATTTAACCAGTGTTCTTATTTACAATGACGGCCTACCGAGGAACAGTGGGGCAGAACGACAGATTTGTCTACCTTGGCAGCTCGGGGATTCGATCCAGCAACCTTTCTGTTACCGGCCCAACGCTCTAACCACGCTCTTACCGGCCCAACGCTCTAACCACGCTCTTACCGGCCCAACGCTCTAACCACGCTCTTACCGGCCCAACGCTCTAACCACGCTCTTAACGACACACGCTCTTACCGGCCGCAGACGCTCTAAACCACGGCTGCTTACGGCGCCACGCTGCTAGACGCGACGCCTTACGCGGCCCAGTAGTCTAGACCACGCTCTTACC
>NW_019944522.1:0-37202 GCF_002910315.2 Salvelinus sp. IW2-2015 | reverse complement strand
CAGAGGACATACTATAGACTGGTACAGTAGAGAGATACTATAGACTGGTACAGTAGAGAGATGGAGACATACTATAGACTGGTACAGTAGAGACATACTATAGACTGGTACAGTATAGAGACAGAGACATACTATAGACTGGTACAGTAGAGATATACTATAGACTGGTACAGTAGAGAGATGGAGACATACTATAGAACTGGTACAGTAGAGAGACAGAGACATACTATAGACTGGTACAGTAGAGGACGAGACACATAGACTGGTACAGTAGAGACATACTATAGACTGGTACAGTAAGAGATGGAGCATACTATAGACTGGTACAGTGAGAGGACAGAGACATACTATAGACTGGTACAGTAGAGAGATACTATAGACTGGTACGTAGAGAGTGAGCATACTATAGACTGGTAAGTAGAGAATACTATAGACTGGTACAGTAGATAGACAGAGACATACTATAGACTGGTACAGTAGAGACATACTATAGACTGGTTACAGTAGAGAGATGGAGACATACTAGACTGGTACAGTAGAGAGATGGAGACATACTATAGACTGGTACAGTAAGAGAGATGGAGACTACTATAGACTGGTACAGTGAGAGACAGAGACATACTATAGACTGGTACAGTAGAGAGACGGAGACATACTATAGACTGGTACAGTAGAGAGATGGAGACCATACTATAGACTGGTACAGTTAGACGACATACTATAAGACTGGTACAGTAAAGAGAGATGGAGACATACTATAGACTGGTACAGTAGAGAGATGGAGACATACTATAGACTGGTACAGTAGAGACATACTATAGCTGGTACAGTAGAGAGATGGAGACATACTATAGACTGGTACAGTAGAGAGAATGAGACATACTAATAGACTGGTACAGTAGAGAGATGAGACATACTATAAGACTGGTACAGTAGAGAGTGGAGACATACTATAGACTGGTACAGTAGAGAGATGGAGACATACTATAGACTGGTACAGAAGACATACTATAGGACTGGTACAGTAGAGAGAATGGAGACATACTATAGACTGGTACAGTAGAGAGATGGAGACATACTATAGACTGGTACAGTAGAAGCATACTATAGACTGGTACAGTAGAGAGATGGAGACAACACTATAGACTGGTACAGTAGAGAGACGGAGACATACTATAGACTGGTACAGTAGAGACATACTATAGACTGGTACAGTAGAAGAGACAGAGACATACTATAGACTGGTACAGTAGAGAGACAGAGAGACATACTATAGACTGGTACAGTAGAGAGACAGAGACATACTATAGACTGGTACAGTAGAGAGACAGAGACATACTATAGACTGGTACAGTAGAGAGATGGAGACATACTATAGACTGGTACAGTTGAAGACATACTATAGACTGGTACAGTAGAGAGACAGAGACTACTATAGACTGGTAAGTAGAGAGATGGAGACATACTATAGACTGGTACAGTAGGAGGATGGAGACATACTATAGACTGGTACGTAGAGAGATGGAGACATACTATAGACTGGTACAGTAGAGAGACAGGAGACATACTATAACTGGTACAGTAGAGAGATGGAGCATACTATAGACTGTACAGTAAGAGACAGGAGACATACTATAGACTGGTACAGTAGAGAGATGGACATCTATAGATGGTACAGTAGAGAGATGGAGACATACTATAGACTGGTACAGTAGAGAGATGGAGACATACTATAGACTGGTACAGTAGAGAGATGGAGACATACTATAGACTGGTACAGTAGGAGACGGAGACAATACTATAGACTGGTACAGTAGGAGACAGAGACATACTATAGACTGGTACAGTAAAGAGATGGAGACATACTATAGACTGGTACAGTAGAGAGATGGAGACATACTATAGCTGGTACAGTAGAGAGACGGAGACATACTATAGACTGGTACAGTAGAGAGATGGAGCATACTATAGACTGGTACGTAGGACAAGGACATACTATGAGGTACAGTAGAGAGATGGAGACATACTATAGACTGGTAAGTAGAGAGACAGAGACATACTATAGACTGGTACGTAGAGAGACAGAGACATACTATAGACTGGTACAGTAGAGAGATGGAGACATACTATAGACTGGTACAGTAGAGACATACTATAGACTGGTACACGTAGAGAAGATGGATGAGGCGGCAGCACATCAAAGGCCTCCAGACGAACACCCTTCCACAGCCCCAGGGTTGGGAACGACGGTCCCCGTCCCAACTGAAGGAACTCTGAGCCTGGTGAGGTGAAAGACACCAGCAGACAGGAGAGTTATCCAACAGGGTGAATGGTGATCACAAATATAATTGACTGTTATTTTCTAGGACATGACTCCAACGTCATAAGCATCTGTATGTTGGATGGTGATTTGAAACCTTAACCACAGTGTTAAACTTATGCCTAACCTTAAATGAAAAACCACATGAATTTCTACGATATAGACTAGTTGTCTTTGTGGCTGTGGTAACTAGTGAAACAGTTGTGCCTGTTATTCACAGGCGTGTCTGCCCTCTGATTGGCTAGAATGGTTCCACTGATCTTTGCCTCCTCCCAAATGCCTTCTATTTTGGTTGTTAGAGCGGCGCTACATTATCTGGATGATGTCATGGTAATCTGTGTCCGTCCGATAAATGGAGCCGGAAGCAACATCACTAGAAACCAGTGGAGCGTGTTTAATTTATTTTAATTTTATTTCGCCTTTATTTAACCAGGTAGGCTAGTTGAGAACAAGTTTCTCATTTGCAACTGCGACCTGGCCAAGATAAAGCAAAGCAGTGAGACACAAACAACAACACAGAGTTACCATGAGTAACAAAACATACAGTCAGTAAACAGTGAAAAAAAGAAAACAAAAAAGTCTATATACACTGAGTGCAAATGAGGTAAGATAAGGGAGGTAAGGCAATAAATAGGCCATGGTGGCGAAGTAATTACAATATAGCAATTAAACACTGGAATGGTAGATGTGCAGAGATGAATGTGCAAGTAGAGATACTGGGGTGCAAAGGAGCAAGATAAATAAATAAATACAGTATGGGGTGAGGTAGTTGGATGGGCTGTTTACAGATGGCTATGTACAGGGGCAGTGATCTGTGAGCTGATCTGACAGCTGGTGCTTGAGTTAGTGAGGAGATATGAGTCTCCAGCTCAGTGATTTTTGTGCAGTTGTTCCAGTCATTGGCAGCAGAGAACTGGAAAGGAAAGGCGACCAAAGTAGGAATTGGCTTTGGGGATGACCAGAGAGATATACCTGCTGGAGCGCGTGCTACGTGTGGGTGTTGCTGTGGTGACCAGTGAGCTGAGATAAGGCGGTTTTACCTAGCAGAGACTTGTAGATAACCTGTAGCCAGTGGGTTTGGCGACGAGTATGAAGCGAGGGCCAACCAACGAGAGCGTACAGGTCGCAGTGGTGGGTGGTATAAGGGGCTTTGGTGACAAACGGATGGCACTGTGAAACAGGCCTCCGGGTGGCGCAGTGGTCTAGGGCACTGCATCGCAAGCGCTAGCTGTGCCACCAGAGACTCTGGGTTCGCGCCCAGGCTCTGTCGCAGCCGGCCGCGACCGGGAGGTCCATGGGGCGACGCACAATTGGCCTAGCGTCGTCCGGGTTAGGGAGGGTTTGGCCGGTAGGTATATCCTTGTCTCATCGTGCACCAGCGACTCCTGTGGCGGTCCGGGCGCAGTGCACGCTAACCAAGGTCGCCAGGTGCACGGTGTTTCCTCCGACACATTGGTGCGGCTGGCTTCCAGGTTGGATGCGCGCTGTGTTAAGAAGCAGTGCGGCTTGGTTGGGTTGTATTTCGGAGGACGCGTGGCTTTCGACCTTCGTCTCTCCCGAGTCCGTACGGGAGTTGTAGCGATGAGACAAGATAGTAACTACTAACAATTGGATACCACAAAATTGGGGAGAAAAAGGGGGGCCCAACGTTACCGGCCCAACGCTCTAACCACTTGGCTACCTGCCGCCCCAAAGTGTTTCTAAAACATTTGAAACTTGTTGTCTGTCTTTCCCACTTAATTTGAAGTGTATCTAAAATCCCCTACGGGAAAAATGTATGGTGAAAAAACTACTGGAACCATTTCCGTGTTTGACCGCTAGGTTTCATGGGTATTATGACGACAAAACTGTGGGGCTCTATAAAGGTTAAATAAATACATTCTTGCCAAGAGTTACAGCTTTCAAGAGTGACATCATTTGATGGAGATCAAATTAAACTGATTAAACTGTAAAAATATATATATATATTGTTAAAAAATGTAATGTTTGTTACATTTTTTAAATGTTTTCTGTCAACACACAATAAGTACTATTAACTGAAAAGATGATATTAATTCCCAAGAGTTCAAGCGACTCACCTTTCTGATAAAGTTGACGTGACATTCTCCCTTCTGGACGGGTGGAGGGCAGTCAGGGGGCACTCTGTAGGAGGAGTGAGCCTGACTCCTCTCTGAGGCGTACACGACAGGGGAGAGGAGGCTCACCTTCACAACGTTCTCCTCTTCCTTCAACAACCGGCCTACGCTAAAGTCCTGAACATCAGGGGAAATCATGTTATCAAGTGGCCCAGCCTCAGTTGGTAAAGCATAGTGCTTGCAATGCCGGGATTTTGGGGTTCGATGCCCTCTGGGTATAATGTATGCACGCTTTGCTGTATGTCTCTTTGGATAAAAGTGTCTGKTAAATGGCTTATGTTAGTTATGTTTGCGCCAGATCAAACATAACAATCACTACACATACATATTATGTAAATGGTAAAACAGATTTGACAATTAAACTAAACTTTCATACATGATTAGACACACCTTGAAATCACACTACAAAATGTGCAATATAAACAGCGTTCATATGGTAAATAATAWACTTTTTCATACATATCTGCGGAACATGTTGTCTGTCTTTCCCACAACGACTCCATTCAGAGAGATGGACGCTACAGTGTCCACTCCTTCAAACACCATCTGGACTCTCTGTTTAGTCCTGGAGCAGAGGACAAGAAGGTTTATCTTTGAAAAACTGAGGGGTGGCTTCCCAGACACAAAATTAAGCCTAGTTCTAGACTAAAAAGACAGCTCAATGGAGAATCTCTATCGAAAGTTATTTTTAGTCTAAGATAAGGCTTGTTCTGTGTCCGGGGAACCGGCCCTGAAAGACAAGGCTGGTTCTGAGTCCGGGGAACCGGCCCTGAAAGAGGCTGGTTTGAGTCCGGGGAACGCGGCCCTGAAAGACAAGGCTTGTTCTGAGTCCGGGGAACGCGGCCCTGAAAGACAAGGCTTGTTCTGAGTCCGGGGAACCGGCCCTGAAAGACAAGGCTTGTTTCTGAGTCGGGGAACCGGCCTGAAAGACAAGGCTTGTTCTGAGTCCGGGGAACCGGCCCTGAAAGACAAGGCTGGTTCTGAGTCCGGGGAACCGGCCCTGAAAGACAAGGCTGGTTCTGAAGTCCGGGGAACCGGCCCTGAAAGACAAGCTTGTTCTGAGTCCGGGAACCGGCCCTGAAAGACAAGGCTTGTCTGAGTCGGGACCGCCTGAAAGACAGGCTGTTCTGAGTCCGGGGCACGGCCCTGAAAGACAAGGCTGGTTCTGAGTCCGGGGAAACCGGCCTGAAAGACAAGGCTGGTTCTGAGTCCGGGGAACCGGCCCCTGGGAGTAGTGAATACAGTAACATCATGGGGCTGGAAGTGTAAGCTGTGTAACAGTACTTAGCTCTGTTTGAGGCAGAAAATGTAGTGGTGTATGTCCAGTTGTCAAGAGCGATCACCTGTATGCTACATCATTGAACCTGAAGTAGAGATCCTGAGAGAGAGGAGAGAGAGAGAGAGAGAGAGAGAGGAGAGAGAGAGAGGAGAGGGGGAGAGAGAGAGACAGAGAGAGAGAGAGAGACAGAGACAGGGAGAGAGAGAGAGACAGAGAGAGAGAGAGAGAGAACACAGAGAAGAGAGACAGGAGAGAGAGAGAGAAAGAGAGAGAGAGAGAGAGAGAGAGAGAGAGAGAGAGACAGAGAGAGAGAGAGAGAGACAGGAGAGAGAGAACCAGGCATTTTCATGTAATAAAATAGGCAATTTGTCAGTCAGCTCACCTCAAGAATGGGTAGCTTACAGCCCAGTATGGTGACTGGGAGTATGGGTAAGCTTACAGCCCAATATGGTGACTGGAAGTATGGGTAGCTACAGCCAGTATGGTGACTGGAGTATGGGTAGCTACAGCCCAATATGGTGACTGGAGTATGGGTAGCTGTAGTCAATATGGTGACTGGAGTATGGGTAGCTGTAGTCCAATATGGTGACTGGAGTATGGGTAGCTACAGCCCAATATGGTGACTGGAGTATGGGTAGCTGTAGTCCAATATGGTGACTGGAGTATGGGTAGTGTAGTCCAATATGGTGACTGGAGTATGGGTAGCTACAGCCAATATGGTGACTGGAGTATGGGTAGCTACAGCCCAATATGTGACTGGAGTATGGGTAGTGTCCCCAATATGGTGACTGGAGTATGGGTAGCTGCAGCCCAATATGGTGACTGGAGTATGGGTAGCTACAGTCCAATTGGTGACTGGAGTATGGGTAGATGTCCCACAATATGGTGACTGGAGTATGGTAGCTGTAGCTCAATATGGTGACTGGGTATGGGTAGCTGTAGTCAAATATGGTGACTGGAGTATGGGTAGATGTCCCCAATATGGTGACTGGAGTATGGGTAGCTACAGCCAATATGGTGACTGGAGTATGGGTAGCTACAGCCCAATTTGGTGACTGGAGTATGGGTAAGCTGTAGCTCAATATGGTGACTGGCGTATGGGTAGCGTAGCTCAATATGGTGACTGGAGTATGGGTAGCTGTAGTCCAATTGGTGACTGGAGTATGGGTAGCTGTCCGAGAGAGAGAACAGCCATTTCATGTAATAATGGCAATTTGTCAGTCAGCTCACTCAAGTATGGGTAGCTACAGCCCAATATGGTGACTGGAGTATGGGTAGCTGAGTCCCATATGGTGACTGGAGTATGGGTAGCTACAGCCCAATATGGTGACTGGAGTATGGGTAGCTGTAGCTCAATATGGTGACTGGAGTATGGGTAGCTACAGCCCAGTATGGTGACTGGAGTATGGGTAGCTACAGCCCAGTATGGTGACTGGAGTATGGGTAGCTTACAGCCGCAGTATGGTGACTGGAGTATGGGTAGCTGTCCCCAATATGGTGACTGGAGTATGGGTAGCTGTCCCAATATGGTGACTGGAGTATGGGTAGCTACAGCCCAATATGGTGACTGGAGTATGGGTAGCTACCAGCCCAATATGTGACTGGAGTATGGGTAGCTGTCCCAATATGGTGACTGGAGTATGGGTAGCTACAGCCCAATATGGTGACTGGAGTATGGGTAGCTACAGTCCAATATGGTGACTGGAGTATGGGTAGCTACAGCCCAATATGGTGACTGGAGTATGGGTAGCTGTAGCTAATATGGTGACTGGAGTATGGTAGCTACAGTCCAATATGGTGACTGGAGTATGGGTAGCTACAGCCCAATATGGTGACTGGAGTATGGGTAGCTACAGCCCAATATGGTGACTGGAGTATGGGTAGCTACGCCAATATGGTGACTGGAGTATGGTAGCTACAGCCCAATATGGTGACTGGAGTATGGGTAGCTACAGCCCAATATGGTGACTGGAGTATGGGTAGCTGTCCCCCAATATGGTGACTGGAGTATGGGTAGCTACAGSCCAATATGGTTTTACTATAAAACTCATTAAAACTAAATATAGGCCCCCCCCACCATGGAAATCAAATGCCCGTCCAACTGATTAGTTCTGGCGCCGGCCCTGACAGCACACAACACATACAAGCAACATTACACCCATCAGCAGTACTTTGAATCAAAAATTAACTGAAAATGTACAATTATTTATGTAAAACTAACAGTGAAATATACTATATATACACAAAAGGTATGTGGACACCCCTTCAAATTAGTGGATTTGGCTATTTCAGCCACACCTGTTGCTGACAAGTGTATAAAATTGAGTACACAGCCATGCAATCTCCATAGACAAACAGTGTCAGTAGAATGGCCTTACTGAAGAGCTCAGTGACTTTCAACGTAGCACCGTCATAGGATGTCACCTTTCCAACAAGTCAGTTTGTCAATTTCCTGCCCTGCTAGAGCTGCCCCGGTCAACTGTAAGTGCTGTTATTGTAAAGTGGAAACGTCTAGGAGCAACAACGGCACAGCCACGAAGTGGTAGACCACACAAGCTCACAGAATGGGACCGCCGAGTGCTGAAGCGCGTAGCACATAACAATCATCTGTCCTCGGTTGTAACACTCACTACCGAGTTCCAAACTGCCTCTGGAAGCAACGTCAGCACAATAACTGTTTGTCGGGAGCTTCATGAAATGAGTTTCCATGGCTGAGCAGCCGCACACAAGCCTAAGATCACCATGCGCAATGCCACACGTCGGCTGGAGTGGTGTAAAGGTCGCCGCCATTGGACTCTGGAGCAGTGGAAACACTTTCTCTGGAGGAATGAATCATGCTTCACCAACTGGCAGTCCGACGGACTGGATTTGGCGAATGCCAGGAGAACAAGATGTATAAAAAAATAGATTTTTGTGTTTGGATGAATTTACTTCTGTCAGATGCTTTTCATTAAGTTTTTGCACTMWAGACCATTTTGTGTTTGTTTCTTACCATCTAACTACCACACTGCAAAAGGTTTGGACTTCTGTTTTAAAGCCAGAGGATGAGTCTGAGTTGTACACAACATGACCAAAAGTATGTGGACACKTGCTCATCCAATATCTCATTCCAATATCATGGGCTTTAATATGGAGTTGGTCCTCCTCTTTGCTGCTATAACCATTCAGGCATAAGAGCATTAGTGAGGTCGGGCGCTGATGTTGGGTGATTAGGCCTGACTCGCAGTTGGCGTTCCAATTCATCCCAAAGGTGTTCGATGGGGTTGAGGTKAGGGCTCTGTGCAGGCCAGTCAAGTTCTTCCACATCGATCTCAACAAACCATTTCTGCATGGACCTCGCATTGTGTACGGGGGCATTGTCATGCTGAAACAGTAACAGGCCTTCCCCAAACTGTTGCCACAAAGTTGGAAGCACAAAATCGTCTAGAATGTCATTCTATGCTGTAGCGTTAAGATTTCCCTTCACTGGAACTAAGAGGCCCGAACCACGAAKAACAGCCCCAGACCATTATTCCTCCCCCACCAAATGTTCTCCTCGCATTCGCCAAATCCAGATTCATCCGCCAGACGGTGAAGCATGATTCATGGAATTTGGGAGAAATGTTGTCAGTATTTTATAGAATAAAACAAAAAATAGTTCCTTTTACCCAAACACATACCAATAAATAGTACAACTAGAGAAACTGATAATTTTGCAGTGGTCTCATATTTTTCCAGAGCTGTATGTGTTGCCACCCCAGGGTCACGCACCACTCATTAAGTACATTTCGAATTATGTATTATTCAAAAACATAAAATACTGTCACATTTGAAAAATACCATATATGATATGAAATTTTTGGACATAAATTCAAGAATTATATTTGATAACAGAGACGCAGAAGAAGGAGTAAAGGAGAAGAAGTGAAGAGTCGGTTCAAAGTTGTAATAATTACATTTTTAAAGGAGCCTGACTTCTGTGTTTCACGATGACACCAGATTACAGTTTGGCCATAAACCGGCTAATAGAAGGCGACCATGTTGGTTTTAGTGAGGGACCATTTGTTGTGGTTGCTGTACGTAAACTGGCCAGTAGATGGCGATAGTATTGTTTTAGTGAGGAGTGACTGCTTTCCTTTCGACATCCACTCGCTCACCTGGTTAATCTTAAAACATTTTTTTTTTAAGACAGAAGACATCACAACTCTTCTCACCTTGATAAAGCCCTGTTTCAGGAGAGCAGAGTGTACACATCCCGGTACCTCTGCAGGAAGCGACAGAGACCCATTTGAGTTCTGTATGGTCCATTTCCTGTTCAGGCTGAGATCGTGCTGCTCTTCTCTGGATACATTGTATCCGAAAAGTGCGTGAAAACTCCCGACGTAATAAAGGACAACAAGAACGCTTCCTCTTTTTCTAAACGCGCTCATTGTTGTGGCTTCTGCAGGAATTTTTGCCAGATAAAAGTATCTAGTCAGGTTTCGAACATTTAATAACAACCAAATGATTTATTAACATGTAATACTGCATTCAAGACAAGGAAAACTTAAAAGATGAAGAAAGAAAGAACGTTAAACATCAAACACTGACTATAAACGTTGTAAAAACGCTGTATGTTCTTCAGTGCAAACGGCTTCTTCCTTGTTGTTAAAAATCATGTGACCATACATATCAGCTGATCCAGTGCACATCACGTGGCAACATCTTCTTCTATGCTATATTGGCGATCGTGCATTCTGCCACCTACTGTGCGGGATGGATTCCCAAAATGGAACAAAATACCCACAAAAAACGACCAAAAATACATATATAAACTAAACTAAATCAAACAATGTTTCTGTAAAAACAAACAAAAACAGATCTGATCCCTACGTAGGCTCAAGGGGTCTTCCGGCACCAGTACCCCTTGCAACTCTTCAGATGTAAAATCCATAAATCCCAAAAACATTTCTGCCGCAGCCACAATAATATCCAGTGTATTTGATTTCTTTGAGACTTGTGCCATACAGTTTATAACTGTGGCAAAGACATTGACTCTGTACCGTAACACCCTGTATATAGCCTCCACATTGACTCTGTACTGGTACACCCTGTATATAGCCTCCACATTGACTCTGTACCGTAACAACCTGTATATAGCCTCGCTACTATTATGTTACTGCTGCTCTTTAAATATTTAAAGAGCAGGTAAGGGAGGGGTTACCAATTAATCCCATAAGGGAGGGGTTACCAATTAATCCCACAAGGGAGGGGMTWWCKAATWAATCCKWWAAGGGAGGGTTTACCAATTAATCCCACAAGGGAGGGGTTATCAATTAATCCCATAAGGGAGGGGTAATCAATTAATCCCACAAGGGAGGGGGTTACCAATTAATCCCACAAGGGAGGGTTACCAATTAATCCCACAAGGGAGGGGTTACCAATTAATCCCATAAGGGAGGGGGGTAACCAATTAATCCCACAAGGGAGGGGGTTACCAATTAATCCCATAAGGGAGGGGGTTACCAATTATTCCAACAAGGGAGGGGTTACCAATTAATCCCATAAGGGAGGGGGTTACCAATTAATCCCACAAGGGAGGGGGTTACCAATTCATCCCACAAGGGAGGGGTTATCAATTAATCCCACAAGGGAGGGGTTGCCAAATTTTCGATTCATTCAGTATCTGTGATCAACAGATACATATTTGTATTCCCAGTCATGTAAAATCCAGATATTGGCGTAATGAATATATTCCAATTGACAGTTGCATGTATATTTCTGTTCAGTACAGTGATATGAACCGGGTAGAGAAGGGAGTCAAAGACAGTTAATATACATCCCAGATTTCCTCTCTGTTCAGTGCTGCCTAACCCCCCCCTCCCCTCCCCATGGCCTCCCTGTATGTAAAGGACACTTCTACCTCTGCCAAGAGGTCTGAACCTTTATCGCACAGAATCTGGATCTACCCTTTTAAATCACTACATTACAAACCCAACAGATCAAAACACAGGTATGTAGAACATTTACAGCAGCCAACAAAAAGTGATAAGAACCTAGAAAGTATTTATGATTTAACTTTATTGATGGGAAATCAACAACAAAAAAGGAGACAGAGGCACCAGTAGATAGTTGAACCGATCGCTCTGCGTCACGTCTCAGAGCTACAATACAGTGTTTAGGTAGGTGACCTAACTATAGGCTCTTAACTTCTAAAATCAAAGATAGAAAGGTTTCATTTAATAATTTCCCCTCCCCCATTTGCCCACCCCTGCAACGTGGATCCACTTCATATGAATAATATCCAACCTATTCCTATAACATGCATAAAATACATTACATTTCTTATTTTTTTTTGCTGACTGGATGTTGACATACCCGCAGCATTTGTTTGTCTGTTCACACATTTGGTTACGAGGTGGTAAATATTCTCTCAGGCCATGGGTCGCTAACAATATTAAAAAGCATAACACTGCTGCCACTGAACAGGCATTGAATTCTTGATAAAAATGCACTACTTTAGACCGGGATCGACAGGGATATTCCCCCGGTAGACCAGGATCCTCCGGGATATTCCCCCGGTAGACCGGTATCCACAGGGATATTCCCCCGGTAGACCAGGATCCACAGGGATATTCCCCCGGTAGACCAGGATCCACAGGGATATTCCCCCGGTAGACCCGAATCCACAGGGAGCTTCCCAAAGAAGACCAGGATCCACAGGGATATTCCCCCGGTAGACCAGGATCCACAGGGATATTCCCCCGGTAGACCAGGATCCACAGGGATATTCCCCCGGTAGACCAGGATCCACAGGGATATTCCCCCGGTAGACCAGGATCCACAGGGATATTCCCCCGGTAGACCAGGATCCACAGGGATCTTCCCATAGAAGAACCCAGGTTAAAAGTAGTGCACAACATAGGGGAATAGAGTTCCATTTCAGACACAGCCAACGACATCACACACCAGTCGGCGTATCCTGAAGAGACACGTCTGTCCGGTTCGGTCAGGTGTCTTCCAACGTCCTCAGAACAACATGGATGGAACGCAGACTAGTGGTTTAGTCTGATAACCAAGAGGCCGGTCGGCACGGCCGTATACTGTTGTCGCATGCTCAACATGAAGAGATCAGAACCCATGAAAGACCTACATTAAAATGTTTGGTGGGGTTTTCCCCTCACCTAAATGAAACGAGTACACACGTCGACCGTCCGAGCGACAAACACCATCTTTTTAATAGCACATGAATGAAGGAGTGAAAATGGGGGCAAAATGAGTCTAATTCAAATAACAAAAATGAACAAAATAATGAAAACCAGCAATTGAAGTTGACTCCAGCTACAATGACGTTCTCCTTCCGATGATCCGCGAGACCAGTCATCACATGGCGTATTTCTGCGTCCATTCTCTTGCTATTCTGCTGTATCTGTATGAGGGGAAACAAACAAAAACAAAATGATGCAGCTTCCCAAACGGCACCCTATCGACTGCACTACTTCTGACCAAAGACCTACTGGAGTACCGTCCCTACGGATCCCGGTCTGCCAGGGTACCGTCTCTACGGATCCCGGTCTGCCAGGGTACCGTCTCTACGGACCCCGGTCTGCCAGGGTACCGTCTCTACGGACCCCGGTCTGCCAGGGCACCGTCCCCACGGACCCCGGTCTGCCAGGGTACCGTCCCCACGGACCCCGGTCTGCCAGGGTACCGTCCCTACATCCCTGACCGAGTCTGTAATACCTACATGTTTCAAGCAGAACACCATAGTGCCTGCGCACAAGGCGTCAAGGTAATCTGCCTAAATGAGGCATCATTACAGAACCTGGTTCGATCCCAGGCTGTATCACAACCGGCCGCGATTGGGAATCCCATAGGGCGGTGCACAATTGGCCCAGCGTCGTCCGGGTTTGGCCGGGGTAGACCGTCACTGTAAATAAGAATTTGTTCTTAACTGACTGGCCAGGTTAAATAAAGGTTAAATATATATATTATCTTTAATGACCACCGCCTAGTAGCACGCACGTCTGTAACCATGAAGGGCTTTGAAAGGCTGGTCATGGCTCACATCAACACCATCATCCCAGGGTCCTCAGATCCTCAAAAAGGTTTTACAGCTGCACCATCGAGAGCATCTTGACTGGTTGCATCACCGCCTGGTACGGCAACTCCTCAGCCTCCAACCGCTACAGAGGGTAGAGCGTACGGCCCAGTACATCACCGGGGCCAAGCTTCCTGCCATCCAGGACCTCTACACCAGGCGGTGTCAGAGGCTCTAAAAACAGCCAAAGACTCCAGCCACCCTAATCATAGACTTCTCTCTGTTACCCCTAAGCCGTAAGACTGCTGAACAGCTCATCAAAAGAATACCCAGACTATTTTCATTGACCCCCCCTTTTTTACGCTGTTGCTACTCTGGTTATTATCTACGCATAGTCACTTTACCCCTACCTACATGTACATATTACCTCAATTACCTCGACTAACCTGTACATATCCTGGTTATTATTCATCTTATTCTTTTACTGTAGTTTGTTTTGTAAATATTTTCTCAACTCTTTAATACTGCACTGTTGGTTAAGGGCCTGTAAGTAAGCATTTCACGGTAAGGTCTCTACACCTGCTGTATTTGTCGCACGTGACAAATACAATGTGATTTGAATAGCATTATTTAAGAGAGCAGTAACATCTGGGCCTGTATCCGCATAGTGTCTCAGAGTAGCTGATCTAGGATCAGGAACCCACCTGTCCATATCATCTCATCAATTATGATCTGAAAGACCAAACTGATCCTAGATCAGCACTTTTAGTCAGACGATTTAAGGATACAGGCCCTGATGACGATCAACACCACACTCAAAATGCATATCACAAACATCTGAACTTTTAAGGTCAATTTTCTTCTCAAATTAAAATCACTGCCTGAACAATAAGCACAGACAAACACATTCACCAATATCCATACTCAATCCCCAAAAGATTATAGTTTACAGAAAAAAAAACTTGTCCACACAACCAAAGTAAAGCCTTACAAGGACGGTGGTAGACAGTTGTTGGCTGAAGACCAGCCCTGAGCGAGGACTACATGCTGCCATAAACATAGACCACCACACAATAACCTCCTCTCCACAGACACGGGGCATTATTCCGCTGAGAGAGAGACACGGGGCATTATTCCGCTGAGAGAGAGACACGGGGCATTATCCTGCTTTGAGAGAGACACGGGGCATTATCCTGCTTTGAGAGACACGGGTGTTCCTACTTATCCATCTTCACTTGGCCTATATCTATTTCTGCTATGCGAGACACGGCGCGCGATGTACTTAATTCTTCTTAGTCTTCTCGCGAAGTAGTACACTCTTGTTGCTGGGGCATTCTCTGCTTCTGGCAGAGATCTGCGGGCAATTATCTCCCTCATTGTAGGGAGCAAGTAGCACGAGGGCATTATCAATTCTTTAACTGGCCTTCCTGCTCTTTTTGTAAAAGAGAGTAGACATTAATACGGGGACAATAACTGGTCCTGGACTTTGAGGAGGGCACGGGCGAGCATTGATCCAAGCCTTGACTATTGAGAGCATGACAGCAGGTGGGTTGTCAATTTTTGAAAATTCTTTTATTTGTGTGCTCATTTCACTATAATACTATTCTGGCTCTTATTGGGAGAGGAACAAGGGGCATTATTCACTGCATATAGAGATGTCTCAGACCGAATTTTCTGCTCATTGGAGAGACACCAGGAGAGCAGTTCATATTATTTAGATGCTTTAGGTGAGAGAGAGCTAGCGTGGGCCAGTTATTACCGCATGATATGAAACTCGGGGCCATATCCTGCTTTGTCTCGGCTGTAGCCCATGATACGTGTGTACCCTCGGTCCCCGACTGAAGAAAACAGGAACATGTTTATAACTTCCAGTGATCAAAATTGATGAAAATACATATTTTTGTGTGGAGACTGTCTGTCTCCAACAGACAGCAGCGTACACAGAGATCTTACTTGTCACTATCTGTTATATAGATGCGTGCAATCTCAGTAACTAGAGGGTCGTCTGGGTTGGGGTCACATAAGAGGGAGCAAATGGACAGCAGAACTGCGGAAGAAGACAGGTAACAGAGTTACAACCCGTTTCTCTGTTGTGTAACTGGGAACAGGAGCCATGGGTTGGATCCCCTCTACAGACGACTCTCCACATAGACATCTAGGCCATGTGAACGTAGTAATGTCTGATTCCTTATGATACATACACACAGAGGCACATTAAAAATGGTAGAAAACATCTCCAGAATCTCTCTTGAAAATAACTTTGTAGTCCGGGACTAGGCTTAATCTGTGTCGGTAAACTGCCCATATATGCACTTCAGTGGATCTGTCCGTCACAGAGGTAGTCCTAACTCACCTTTAGAAATAGTTAAAGCCGGCGACCACTGTGATCTCAGAATATCCAGACAGATACTGCCGTTACTGTTAATATTGGGGTGGTAAATTCTTGTGGTAAACGCTAACTGGGATAGAAAGAGAGAGAGAGAGAGAGAGAGGAGAACAAGAGACAGAGAGAGAGACAGACAGACGAGAGAGAGGAGAACAAGAGACAGGAGAGAGAGAGAGGAGGAGAGAGAGAGAGAGACGGAGAGAGAGACAGACAGAGAGAGAGAGAAGACGAGACGGAGAGAGAGACAGACAGAGAGAGACAGAGAGAGAGAGAGAGAGGAGAACAAGAGACAGAGAGAGAGAGAGAGAGAGGAGAGAGACGGAGAGAGAGACAGACAAGAGAGAGAGACAGACAGAGACGGAGAGACAGACAGAGAGGAGAACAAGAGAGAGAACCGACAGAGAGAGAGAGAGGGGACGAGGGAGAAAGAGAAAAATTAATTCACAAAACATTACTAGTAAATCACCCTCTACACACAACATTAACTGGTAAATCACCCCCTCCTACCACCAATTAACTAGTAAATCACCCTCCTACCACCCAATTAACTAGTAAATACCTCCTACCACACCACATTATTAGTAAATCACCCCTCCTACCACACCACATTAACTAGTAAATCACCCTCCTACCACACCACATTAACTAGTAAATCACCCTCCTACCACCACATTAACTAGTACATCACCCTTAACCACATTAACTAGTAAATCACCCCTCCTACCACACCACAATTAACTAGTAAATCACCCTCCTACCAACACCACATTAACTAGTAATACTCACCCCTCCTACCAACCAACATTAACTAGTAGATCACCCCTCCTACCACACCACATTAACTAGTAAACACCCCTCCTACCACACACACATTAACTAGTAAATCACCGCCTCCTACCACACACAATTAACTAGTGACAATCAAACCCTCCTACCACACCACATAAACTAGTAAATCACCCCTCCTACCACACACATTAACTAGTAAATCACCCTCCTACCACACCACATTAACTAGTAAATCACCTCCTCACCACACAGACATTAACTAGTAAATCACCCCTCCTACACACACATTACACTAGTAATCACCCCTCTACCACACAACATTAACTAGTAAATCACCCCTCCTACCACTCAACATTCTAGTAAATCACCCTCCTACACACCACATTAACTAGTAAATCACCCCTCCTACACACCACATTAACTAGTAAATCACCTCCTACCAAACATTAACTAGTAAATCCACCCCTCCTACCACATCCACATAACTAGTAAATCACCCCTCCTAACCACACAACATTAACTAGTAAATCACCCCTCCTACCACACCAACTAACTAGTAAATCACCCTCCTACCACACCCATTAACTAGTAAATCACCCCTCCTCCCACCACATTAACTAGTAAATCACCCTCTACCACACCACATTAACTAGTAAATCACCCTCCTACCACACCACATTAACTAGTAAATACACCCCTCCTACCACACCACATTAACTAGTAATCACCCTCTACCACACCACAAATTAACTAGTAAATCACCCTCTCCTAAACACAACCTTAACTAGTAAATCACCCCTCCTACCACCACAATAACTAGTAAAATCACCCTCCTACCACACACAATTAACTAGTAAAATCACCCTCCTACCACACACATTAATAGTAAATCACCCCTCCTACCACACCACATTAACTAGTAAATCACCCCTCCTACCACACACACATTAACTAGTAAATCACCCCTCCTACCACACACATACTAGTAAATCACCCTCCTACACACACCACATTAACTAGTAAATCACCCCTCCTACAACCACATTAACTAGTAAATCACCCCTCCTACCACACCAATTAACTAGTAAATCACCCCTCCCTACACACAATTAACTAGTAAATCACCCCTCCTACCACACCACATTAACTAGTAAATCACCCCTCCTACCACACCACATTAACTAGTAAATCACCCCTCCTCCACACACATTAACTAGTAAATCACCCCTCCTTACCACACCACATTAACTAGTAAATCACCCCTCCTACCACACCACATTAAACTAGTAAATCACCCTCCTACCACACCACATTACTAGTAAATCACCCCTCCTACCACACCACATTAACTAGTAAATCACCCCTCCTACCACACCACATTAACTAGTAAATCACCCTCCTACCACACCACATTAATAGTAATCACCCCTCCTACCACACCACATTAACTAGTAAATCACCCCTCTAACACCAATTAACTAGTAAATCACCCCTCCTACCACAACCATTAACTAGTAAATCACCCCTCCTACCACACCACATTAACTAGTAAATCACCCTCCTACCACACAACATTAACTAGTAAATCACCCTCCTACCACACAACATTAACTAGTAAATCACCCCTCCTACCACACCACATTAACTAGTAAATCACCCCTCCTACAACAATAAAGTAAATACCCCACACAACATTACTAGTAAATCACCCCTCCTACCAACACAACATTAACTAGTAAATCACCCCTCCTACCACACAACATTAACTAGTAAATCACCCCTCCTCACACAACTTAACTAGTAAATCACCCCTCCTACCACACAACATTAACTAGTAAATCACCCCTCCTACCACACCACATTAACTAGTAAATCACCCCTCCTACCACACCACATTAACTAGTAAATCACCCCTCCTACCACACAACATTACTAGTAAATCACCCCTCCTACCACACACATTAACTAGTAAATCACCCCTCCTACCACACCAACATTAACTAGTAAATCACCCCTCCTACCACACCACATTAACTAGTAAATCACCCCTCCTACCACACCACATTAACTAGTAAATCACCCCTCTACACACAAACATTAACTAGTAAATCACCCCTCCTACCACACCACATTAACTAGTAAATCACCCCTCCTACCACACACATTAACTAGTAAATCACCCTCCTACCACACCACATTAACTAGTAAATCACCCCTCCTACCACACCACATTAACTAGTAAATCACCCCTCCTACCACACCACATTAACTAGTAAATCACCCCTCCTACCACACCAATTAACTAGTAAATCACCCCTCCTACCACACAACATTAACTACATGCCCCATCATCAGGCTGCAGTCTAGAACAATACAAATGTCCATAAGTGTAACCACTGACAGGGATTTAGGAACGACCCCCTTTCCTAACCTATGTGAAGTGACCCCTTACCTTAGGGGGTTTGAAAGGATAGTCTGTAGGGAATGAATAGTCAAGAAGAAGACGCCCCCCTGATATGGACTGTCATTCTGAAAGGAGAGGAAGAGAATCACGTTACAGTCCCATCTGCAATAACCACTGATCAACATTTCCCTTCCAACTGCCTTCACTTCCAGAAAATGTAATACATTTAATCAAAACAGCAATTCAAGATGATAGAATTACTCACAGGACCCATGATGGTGGCTTGCCAGTGAAAACACTGACGGACGGAGAGGAGGAGGGAGGGGAGGAGGGGGGAGAGAGAGAGAGGAGAGGGAGAGGAGGAGGGAGGGGAGAGGAGGAGGAGGGGAGAGAGGAGGAGGGAGAGAGGGGAGAGGAGGGGGAGAGAGGGGAGAGGAAGAGGAGGGAGGGAGGGAGGAGGGAGAGAGAGAGAGGCGGAAGGGGAGAGAGAGAGAGAGGAGGAGGGAGAGGAGGAGGAGGGAGAGGAGGAGGGAGAGGAGGAGGGAGAGGAGGAGGGAGAGAGGAGGGAGAGAGGAGGGAGAGAGGAGGGAGAGAGGGGAGGAGGAGGGAGAGGAGGAGAGTTAGTGCACATTAAGGGTCATTATAATCTTTAACCAGTGTTTCTTAAGGCACATTTGATCAGGTGTATTAGCGCTCGGGCAAAAACTAAAATATTCAGCCCTTTGGTTCTCCAGTACCAAGATTAAGAGTAACTGCCTTCAACAGTTCCATAAAAATAAAGTCAAAAGACACCTACTGTCATCTCCCACTGGTCCTGCTGAGCACTGTGCTGGAGGATCACGAGCCAGATCATTCAGCTCCTGCAATGCAACAAGAGAGACGAGGAACAATTAGCTCTAAACCAGAGGCAGACATTTTGAATGATGAAAGCAACACGGTGTGCTCCAGTCTGAGAACAAAGAAGAACGAATGACAGCCTATAATCCCAGTGACAGGCTATCAGCCCAAAGTAACCTACACCGGGGGCATCCTCAGTAGCAAAAAAGGTTTGGCAAAGGAAAACAAATGTTTGGTATTTAAAAGTTCAGGAAGTCCCTCCCCGTTGCTGTTTGTTTTCTTCCGTTTGATGCATAGTGAACACAACCCAACTGTGTGTTCTGGTGAAAGGAAGATGCCATTTCTCCAAGAACCAGTCAGACGGACATTCAACACCACCGAAACAATGAGGTAAAGCATAACATGACCTCTACCATGACCACTGATGGAAAGTTGTTGTACTGTTCACACTACAGAAAACGGACCCACGGGCCCTGCTCACAAGTGGTGCACTATAAAAAGGTGAAAGAGGGTGCCATTAAGGATGTTGTATAGCCCGGGTCGAGGGTTAGCAAAGCTAACCACCATATTGACTGTTGACAACAATGCGGTGGAGGCAGCAGCAGAATTAGCAAATGAGAAAACAGACTTTTCCTTAACCGTCTAAGAAAACTGAGGAGAGAGGACACCAAATGAATGAACTCTATAAATCAATAGCCTGCCTGTTAAATGTGCCTGGCTTTATAAATCATCCATATATACAGTGCATTTGGAAACTATTCAGACCCGTTTACCTTTTGCCACATTCTGTTACGTTACAGCCTTATTTCTAAAATGGTTTAAATTGTTTTTTTCCTGCCTCATCAATATACACACAATAGCGCATAGTGACAAAGCAAAAACAGGGTTTTTGAAAATTGCACAATTTTATAAATAGTGATTACAGCCTCGAGTCTTCTTGGGTTTGACGCTACAAGTTTGGCACACCTGTATTTGGAGAGTTCCTCCCATTTTTCTCTGCAGATCCACTCWAGTTCTATCAGGTTGGATGGGGAGTGTCGCTGCACAGCTATTTTCAGGTCTCTCCAGAGATGTTCGACCAGGTTCAAGTCCAGGCTCTGGCTGGGCCAGTCAAGGACATTCAGAGACTTCAGAGACACTCCTGCATTGTCCTGGCTGTGTTCTTAGGGTCATTGTCCTGTTGGAAGGTGAACCTTCACCACAGTCTGAAGTCCTGATCAGGTTATCATCAAGGATCTCTCAGTACTTTGCTCCGTTCATCTTTCCCTCAAATCCTGCCTATTCTCCCAGTCCCTGCCTACAGGGTGTTACGGTACAGAGTTAAGGTGGAGGCTATATACAGGGTGTTACGGTACAGAGTCAATGTGGAGGCTATATACAGGGTGTTACGGTACAGAGTCAATGTGGAGGCTATATACAGGGTGTACGACACAGAGTCAATGTGCGGGGGAACAGGTTAGTCGAGCCAATTTGTACATGTAGGTACAGGTGACCAGGTGACCATGTATAGATAATAAACAGCGAGTAGCAGCAGGACCTAGACTTGGAGTTCCAGTACCGCGGTAGCAGAGAGAGCCGCCTGACAATTTGTCAGACTGTGCCTTCCCCAGATCTGTGCCTCGACACAATCAATTTTAGAATAAGGCTGTACGGTAACAAAATGTGGATTTTATTTAACGATGTTCAGAGTTTGTTATAACAAAAGTATTGATGTGAATATGATAGGCTATAGGTCAGGCCCTATTGATCACGGGCATGTGACGCATACGTTTCACGTGAAGAGAGTCAGGGTTGAGGGAATGTTTTTTCCCCTAAACAAATGAGGGATTTCAGGACGACAATTACAGCCATTTCTGACTGAAAAGTTGTGTTGCAGCTTCAGCAACACGGACAGTGCGATAACATCAAGTGTTTATGTGGTGGTCGCTGCAGCAGGGAGAGAGAGAGAGAGACAATGGGTGCTAGTCACAAGCAGTCATTGTTAACATGGCGCAGCAAGTCTGAGCCAGACCCACAGGCCCAATCAAATCAATTGCGTTCAGACTGCCTCTAGTCATTTGTGTCTTAATCAAACCGTGTGCTTAAAGCATCAGACAACCTCAGTGCATATAGTTGATTAAAACACATAGGATGCGCCTATATACGGAAAAATACATTATAGAACATTTTGACCAATCAATTGTTCTAAAGAACGTTGGTCATTGGTCTACCAAAATGTTTTAGTTGGGGACAGGCCTGTTAATAAATAAAAAAATTACCTTTATTTAACTAGGCAAGTCAGTTAAGAACAAATTCTTATTTACAATGACGGCCTAGAACGACTGATTATTACCATGTCCGTTCGGGGATTCGATCCAATAATAATGTTTACATACTGTAGTCAAGGCCATCCTAGTCAACTATTGCTGTACATACACTGTTGAAAGTGGTGTAAAGCTTGCTGCCATTGGACTCTGGAGCAGTGGAAACGAATTCTCTGGAGTGATGAATCACACTTCACCATCTGGCAGTCCAAAGGACGAATCTGAGTTTGGCAGAAGCCAGGAGAACGCTACCTGCCCGAATGCATAGTGTCAACTAAAGATTGGTGGAGGAGGAATAATGGTCTGGGGCTGTTTTTCCATGGTTCGGGCTAGACCCTTTAGTTACAATGAAGAGACATCTTAACGCTACAGCATGCAATGATATCCTAGACTACTTTGTGGGAACAGTTTGGGGAAGGCCGTTTCCTGTTTCAGCATGACACTTTGCATTTATTATGGATCCCCATTAGTTCCTGCCAAGGCAGCAGCTACACTTCCTGGGGTTTATTATGGATCCCCATTAGTTCCTGCAAGGCATATTAATAAGACACTTACATTACTCATAAAACAACAGATAAAACAGTACATTACACCACTACATATCTACAATACAACATTTTTAATACCACCATACAACAATAATACAATATATGCCTATGTCTGTACCTGTGTGTGTGTGTCTCTTCACAGTCACCGATGTTCCATAAGGTGCATTTATACCAGTTTTTTGATATATATTTTGATGTGGAATAGAGTTCCATGTAGTCATGGCTCTATGTAGTACTGTGAGCCTCCCATAGTCTGTTCTGTACATGGGGACTGTGAAGAGATCTCTGGTGGCATGTCTTGTGGGGTATGCATGGGTGTCTGAGCTGTGTGCTAGTATTTTAAACACAGACAGCTCTGTGCATTCAGCTTGTCAACACTTCTTACAAAAAACAAAAGTAGTGATGACAGCAATCTCTTTTCTACTTTGAGCCATGCGAGATTTACATGCATATCATTAATGTTAGCTCTCTGTGTACTTTTAAGGGCCAGCTGTGCTCTCCTGAGGCAATTGCAATTTTCTTAAGTCCCTCTTTGTGGCACCTGACCACACGACTGAACAGAAGTCTAGGTGCGACACAACTAGGGCCTGTAGGACCTGCCTTGTTGATAGTGTTGTTAAGAAGGCAGAGCAGCGCTTTATTATGGACAGACTTCTCCCCATCTTAGCTACTGTTGTATCAATATGTTTTGACCATGACAGTTTACAAACCTGGGTTACTCCAAGCAGTTTAGTCACCTCAACTTGCTCAATTTCCACATGATTCATAACAAGATTTAGTTGAGGTTTAGGGTTTAGTCCTAAATACAATGCATTTAGTTTTGGGAATACTCGGGACTAACATTCCTTGTCTCCCATTCTGGAACTAACTGCAGCTCTTTGCAGCTGGGGACAATAAAATGCACACAATGCTACAGACCATTCAAGTTGAGGGAGCCTACAATTGGCATGCTGGCTCCAGAAATGTCCACCAGAGCTGTTGCCGGATAATTTCATGTAAATTTCTCTACCACCGCATCCAACGCTGTTTTAGAGAATTTGGCAGTACTTCCAAACAACCGCGGATCACGAGATTTGAGTGGCATTACCTATGTTGTATTTATGTAGCTTCATTTGAGCCCTTTTAAAATGGCGTTTATCAAATATGAACCGTTAACTACACCTGCTGATGTGTAACAAGTGAGTGTTAACCAGTGATGACTGTATTCATATGCCCCCCCCGGGGCCTCTCCATTGGATATCAATGGCCCAACTTCATCAAAATGGCTGAGGTGTTGCTGGCTAGTGGCTTATAGAGGAGCAGGTTCAGATAGAGTACAATAATTAGATACACACATTTATATTCAGTTACATTGTTAGTGATCTTCTTAGCTAACGTTTTATCCACCTAGCTAGCTACCCAGTCTCATCTTACATGTACATTTTGCTAGCTAACGTTTCGTTAGCATACGTTACCGGTAACTTTTAGCTAGGTCTGGTGAGATGGCTATCTATCGTTCAGCTAACATCTAGCTAGCTGGCAGCACAACAATGATGACTGAAATTGAATTTCACTAGCCAAGTAGCATCAATGTTGCCTCAGATTTTTTTTTTTTTTTTATCAGACAGGCCTTGTATCAGAAGTTAGCGGAGTGTTTCGCTTTGAGATAGCCGATCAAACTGATACGATTTACGATGGAGTTGAGTGGCGACTAGTGGGCGAGCTGGCACTCCGACGTCCCTTAACCAACGTTAGCTAGATTGTATCTAAAACTAACTTGTTTCAGCACCCAAAGGATCGCAGCCAATTACACACGATCGTAATGTATAATTACGGGCTATTCTTTGGGTGCTGAAATCAATAGTTTGACACCCAAATAACTAGTAATAATAGTACTAGCTAGTTATCTAGGTAGCTAGATACTACCTAACGAGCTAGCCAGTCTAGTGTCAACAAACCGATGGCACAGATGAAAATAGTATTTGGATATGGGACGGGCGTTAGCTAGATTGCTAGCTAGCCAACTTTAGCCACAATTAAACGTTAACTAACCAGCTAACGACGTACATCAACAATCGAGCTAACAAAAATGTGGCTAACTTGCTACCTAGTTAGTTACCTTGTGGATCCTTTTCAGCGCCATCCTCGCTCCGAGAGAATTGCAATCAATTTTGCAATGCGAATCTTCACCGAGTTTGCCCAACTGGGCAACTGACACGGTATAACAGGGTAGCTAGCTAGCTAGCTGGACAGACAAATTCAATGTTAACTAACGTTAAGCGTCGACCCTGATATAGCTAGCTATGCTAACGTTAGCTAGATGGCTAACGTGCGGCTGTGCGTATGCCGCGGCGTCGAAAAAACAAACAATTCCTTTACAAATAGCTAGCTATCTAATCTTCACTTTAAATAAGTCAATACGGACGACCACGTCTTTATCGTCATTAACCTATATATTCCTTCGTAGCTTGTATAAATAACTGTTCTTCCGCAAAATGTTATCAACAAGATGTCCTCTCCGTCCCGATAACAAGTAGCATGACAGGGAGCTAACCGCTGGCTAGCTATGCATTCAGAATGGGCGGTCCTGTGGATCACTCCGCCCCAACCCCTGTGCAGTAAAAACAAACAAGATTGTTGAATTTCACACAAACCTTTTTGACCATCATATATAATACCCCACTAATATGAACCTAATTTCAATCAAATGTATTTATAAAGCCCTTTTTACATCAGCAGATGTCACAACGTGCTTTACATAAACCCAGCCTAAAACCCTAAACAGCAAGCGATGCAAATGTGGTTACCTATTTATGTATTAGGTAACACATAGTTATAATAAATACACACACACACAGTCTCATGATATAATTTATATGCAAAAAATAATACGTAGTCAAACATCTCAGCAGTAGGACAACAGGAGCCACTGTTCAATGTTGTGTTTCATAAAACAGCTGGAAACCCAAAACACACTGGAAAGGGGTCAACCCAGTGGAGGAGTGACGTAGGGAGTTCTGGGCGTACTCTGCCCAGGGAAGGAATCATTCCCACTCACCCTGCCGATCCTGACAATGACTCCTCAGGAACCTCCCCAGCTCCTAGTTCATCCTCTCCACCTGCCCGTTGGACTGAGGCCAATACCCAGAAGTGAGGCTGACTGTGACCCCGAGCTTCTCTAAGAAGCCCCTCTAAACTCGTGATGTGATTTGGGGGCCACGGTTGGACACAATGTCCTCCGGAAGGCCATAATGCCGTAAGACCTGCTGGAAGAGTGCCTCAGCAACCTGGAGAGCAGTGGGGAGACCAGGAAGAGGGATTCGACATGACTTGGAAAATCTATCAATCAGANGGGGGGGGGGATATCGGTTACAAAGTCAATGGATAGATGTGACCAACGTTGCTGAGGCACGGGAAGCGGCAGGAGCTTCCCTGCTGGAGCAGTCCGGGCGGACTTGGTTTGAGTACCAATGGAACAGGAGTTGACATATCGAGTGACATCCTGCATCAAGATGGGCCAGCAATACTTCTCAACGATGGAGTGGACGGTGTGAGAAATACCTGGATGTCCAGCAACGACAGCTGTGTGTGCCCAGGTCAGCAGCCAATCTCTTATCCCTTTGGGAACGTAGCTTCGCTCGGGAGGACAATTGCGGGGTGCTTGCTCCCTCTAGAGCCTGGCGGATATCCACATCTACATTCCAAACCACTGGACCCACAACTTGGGAGGATGGGATTATGGGTGCCCTCAGGACAGGAACCTCTCCCGAATCGTAGATACAGGACAGGGCACCGGCCTTGATGTCCCTAGAACCTGGGCGATAGGTCAGCGTGAAGTCGAACCTGGTGAAGAAAAGTGCCCACCTGGCTTGGCGCAGATTCAGTCTCCTCGCTGTCCGTATGTACTCTAGGTTCTGATGGTCGGTGAGGATGACGAATGGTTGCTTGGCGCCCTCCAGCCAGTGTCTCGACTCCTCTAATGCCAACTTCACTGCCAGGAGCTCCTGATCGCAGACGTCGTAATTCCTCTCTGCGGAGGACAGTTTCTTGGAGAAAAAAAGCACAAGGATACAATTTCAATGGGTTACCCTGTCTTTGGGGGTAACCCATTCAACAAAAAGGTAACGTGGGATCTGGGTGTTTTAGCAAGGAGGTGGAGGTGAAATACCCCTTGAGGAGACAAAAGGCCTTGCCGGCTGCTGGAGACCACACCAACCTATGAGGAACACCCTTGAGGAGGGAGGTGAGAGGGGCGGCAACGGCGCTGAAGTTCCTGATGAAGCGGTGGTAGAAGTTGGCAAACCCCAGAAACCGTTGTAACCCCTTGACGGTGGTTGGGACTGGCCTTGACCTTACCGCGTCTACAGTTGAAGTCGGAAATTTACTTACACTTGGGTTGGAGTCATTAAAACTCGTTTTTCAACCACTCCACAAATTTCTTGCTAATAAACTATAGTTTTGGCAAGTCGGTTAGGACATCTACTTTGTGCATGTCACAGGTAATTTTTCAATAATTGTTTACAGACAGATTATTTCACTTATAATTCACTGTATCACAATTCCAGTGGGTCAGAAGTTTACATACACTAAGTTGACTGTGCCAACACAGCTTGGAAAATTCCAGAAAATTATGTCATGGCTTTAGATGCTTCTGATAGGCTAATTGACATCATTTGAGTCAATTGGAGGTGTACCTGTGGATGTATTTCAAGGCCTACCTTCAAACTCAGTGCCTCTTTGCTTGACATCATGGGAAAATCAAAAGCTAATATTTTTATACACACACACAAGTTAGGTTACTTCCTGCTCAGGCAGGCAGTACTTTTCCACTACACCCATACATAGTTATCTCATTTCACCACACTCTACAAGCCTCTTTGTTTCTCCATTCCCTGTATGGGGACAGAATCTTCCTGTTATTGGTTTCACAGTAGCACAACTTGTCTGTCAATAGTTCCTCTTATCATCTGTTTCACACTTGCACCCTGCTTACATATAAAAAGGAACACAATGTACTAGTTCTAATTCTGACTAAACTACACACATCATCAGAGTATAGTTTTATGATTCTAATACATTTCACACAGTTACACAGTTTCGGGGTGGAATACTTTAGTCATTACTTTAAACATTCAAATTCTTCTACCACTCAGTCAATACTTTGTGGAAGCACCTTTGGCAGTGATTACAGCTGTGAGTCTTTCTGGGTAAGTCTCTAAGAGCTTTTGACACCTGGATTGTGCACCATTTGACCATTATTCTTTTCAAAATTCTTCAAGTTCTGTCAAATTGGTTGTTGATCATTGCTAGACAACCATTTTCAGGTATTGACATAGATTTTCAAGTAGATTTTAAGGAAAAACTCAGCCACACAGGAACATTCACTGTCATCTTGGTAAGCAACTCCAGTGTAGATTTGGTCTTGTGTTTTAGGTTATTGTCCTGCTGAATGGTGAATTAATCTCCCAGTCACTGGTGGAAAGCAGACTGAACCAGGTTTTTCCTCTAATATTTTGCCTGTGCTTAGCTCCATTCTGTTTTTAATCCTGAAACTCCTCAGTCCTTATCTATTACAAGGATACCCATAACATGATGCAGCTATCACTATGCTTGAAAATATGGAGAGTGGTACTCAGTAATGTGTTGTATTGGATTTGCCCCAAACAAAACACTTAATAGCTTTGCCACATTTTTTGCAGTATTACTTTAGTGCCTTGTTGCAAACAGGATGCATGTTTTGGAATATTTGTATTCTGTACAGGCTTCCTTCTTTTTACTCTGTCAATTAGGTTAGTATTGTGGAGTAACTACAATGTTGTTGATCCATCCTCAGTTTCCTATCACAGCCATTAAACTCTGTAACTGTTGTAAAGTCACCGTTGGCCTTATGGTGAAATCCCTGAGCGGTTTACTTCCTCTCCTGCAACTGAGAACTGAGTTAGGAAGGACGCCTGTATCTTTGTAGTGACTGGGTGTATTGATACACCATCCAAAGTGTAATTAATAACTTTATGCTCAAAGGAATATTCAATGAATGCTTCTTTAATTTTTTACCCATCTGCCAATCGATGCCCTTCTTTGCGAGGAATTGGAAAACCTCCCTGGTCTTTGTGGTTGAATCGGTTTGAAATTCACTGTTCAACTGAGGGACCTTACAGATAATTGTATGTGTTGGGTACAGAGATGTACATTCAAAAATAATGTTAAACACTATTATTGCACAGAGTGAATCCATGCAACCAAATATTATTTTTCAACTCCGATAACGATTATTGGAGGACCAAAAAAAAGCCGATACCTATTAATTGGCCGATATATATATATATATTTGTAATAATGACGATTACAACAATACTGAATGAACAATGAACACTTTTATTTTAACTTAATATAATACATAAATAAAATATTTTAAAATCTATTTTATTTCGTCTCAAATAAATAATGAAACATGTTCAATTTGGTTTAAATAATGCAAAAACACAGTGTTGGAGAAGAAAGTAAAAGTGCAATTTGTGCCATGTAAGAAAGCTAACGTTTAAGTTCCTTGCTCAGAACATATGATGGTGGTTCAATATTCCCAGGTAAGAAGTTTTAGGTTGTAGTTATTATAGGAATTATGACGCATTGACTATTTCTCTCTACACCATTTGTATTTCACAGACCTTTGACTATTGGATGTTCTAATAGGCACTTTAGTATTGCCAGCCTAATCTCAGGAGTTGATAGGCTTGAAGTCATAAACAGCGCTGTGATTCAAGCATTGCMAAGAGCTGCTGGCAAACGCAGTAAAGTTTGAATGAATGCTTATGAGTCTGCTGCTGCCTACCACCATTCAGTCAGACTGCTCTATCAAATATCAAATCATAGACTTAATTATAATATAATAAACACACAGAAATACGAGCCTTTGGTCATTAATATGGTCAAATCCAGAAACTATCATTTTGAAAACAAAACGTTTATTCTTTCAGTGAAATACGGAACCGTTCTGTATTTTATCGAACAGGTGGCAACCCTAACTCTAAATATTGCTGTTACATTGCACAACCTTCAATGTTATGTCATAATTATGTAAAATTCCGGCAAATTAGTTCGCAACGAGCCAGGCGGCCCAAACTGTTGCATATACCTTGACTCTGCGTGCAATGAACGCAAGAGAAGTGACACAATTTCCCTAGTTTAATATTGCCTGCTAACATGAATTTCTTTGAACTAAATATGCAGGTTTAAAAAAATATACTTCTGTGTATTGATTTTAAGAAAGGCATTGATGTTTATGGTTAGGTACATTCGTGCAACGATTGTGCTTTTTTCGTGAATGGGCTTATGTTAAATCATCACCCATTTGGCGAAGTAGGCTGTGATTTGATGATAAATTAKCAGGCACCGCAATGATTATATGCAACGCAGGACAAGCTAGTTAACCTAGTAATATCATCAACCATGTGTAGTTAACTAGTGATTATGTGAAGATTGATTGTTTTTTATAAGATYCGTTTAATGCTAGCTAGCAACTTACCWTGGCTCATTGCTGCACTCGCGTAAKAGGTGGTCAGCCTGCCACGCAGTTTCCTCGTGGAATGTAATCGGCCATAATCGGTGTCCAAAAATGCAGATTACCGATTGTTATGAAAGGTTGAAATCGTCCCTAATTAATCGGCCGATTAATCGYRCGACCTCTATTTTAGACCCCAATATAACTCTAGAATGCTGATGTAGATTACTGAGACATGGCAACAAAAAATAAAAATAACAAATAAAAATTACAAGTTAACTTAGTTTTAAAGAACACCTCTTCTATAATATGACACCACATTCATGTCAATAGGAATAACACTTATTCTGTCTTCCATTGTGTAAAGACACTCAACACAACAAAAACCCTAGAYTATTTAAATTGTAGTWRATTTGACTAAATTACTCACTCAAAATGTACCAAGTATAATATATTATACTTACAAATATTATTCACATATTAATAAAACAATTATCCAAAATGTGAACAGAGAACAATATTCAGAAAGTATTTCAAAACCCTATTATTCTTACATCTGTAAAAATGCTAACAACTAATCAGAGACTATTTCAAGATGTAGATAACCTCTCTCAATAAGATTTACACCAGGCCTGACACAAAATTCAGAAATAGTAGATTTAGTGCAGGCCAGGCCTGACACAAAATTCAGAAATAGTAGCCTACTTTGACAACAATTCAGTGAATGTAACGACTATTAGATAGCGACAGATAAAGAGAGAAGATACAAAACACAACAACTGTTCAGAGACAATAAAACATTTGTAGGACAAATTCATAATTCACACGGTCACTTTAGTGTTTGCATTAAGCCTACAACATGTCATGGAACTTCTGGAAGCACGGTCCCATCCTGCATAGTGGCACAGAACACCCACAGGAGGTTTCAACACATCTCCTACTCTATGCCCTGCGTGCCACGTAGAACACCCACAGGAGGTTTCAACACATCTCCTACTCTATGCCCTGCGTCCACTCAGGATGCACACCACAAAGCCTCTCTTGTGCCCTTCAAAACTTCACCTGCTTTCAAAATGAGTTACAACCCGGTCCACACGCCTTGGTGCCACAGTCTTGGCTCCCCTCTTCCTGCCACTGTAGCCACGTCACAAAGTGAATGGACAAGCTGAATGCCTTCATGGACCAGCGCCTGCGGTTTCTGGGAAGGGGCCTTTGCAGGGTCCCCCACACAATGTACGCATTTGATGGCAATGTTGAGTATCCCCCAAAACACATACCTCCACCATTTTCTACCTGTGCGTCCAACATTGTATTAGCTCCTCAGTTGGTCAAGATGGTCAACCCCGCCCATTTTCTTCTTGTAATCCATCTCAACCTCTGGAACAGATGTAAGTTCCTACCACTTTTTAAAACAACTCCAAAACCCCTGAAACTGTCACTTTAGGCCCAGGCTGTGTGGTACAAGGGTGAATGGTGGGACTTAGGGCAGACACACGCCATGGAAACATATCTCGGGTGTCCTCTCCCTCTGCCGCGTCCTCTCCCTCTGCTACCTGCCTCCTCTAACCACTAGGTTACCTGCCGCCCTCCTCTAACCACTAGGCTACCTGCCTCCTCTAACCACTAGGTTACCTGCCGCCCTCCTCTAACCACTAGGCTACCTGCCGCCCTCCTCTAACCACTAGGCTACCTGCCTCCTCTAACCACTAGGCTACCTGCCTCCTCTAACCACTAGGCTACCTGCCTCCTCCTAACCACTTAGGCTACCTGCCTCTCTAACCACTAGGTTACCTGCCTCCTCTAACCACTAGGCTACCTGCCTCCCTCTAACCACACTAGGCTACCTGCCTCCTCTAACCACTAGGCTACCTGCCTCCTCTAACCTAGGCTACCTGCCTCCTCTAACCACTAGGCCTACCTGCCTCCTCTAACCACTAGGCTCCCTGCTCCTCTAACCACTAGGCTACCTGCCTCCTCACCACTAGGCTACCGCCTCCTCTAACCACTAGGCTACCTGCCTCCTCTAACCACTACGGCTACCTGCCTCCTCTAACCACTAGGCTAACTCCGCCTCCTCTAACACTAGGCTACCTGCCTCCTCTAACCACTAGGCTACCCTGTACCACTGAGCCACTGGACTTTACCCATAGGCTACTGCCTCCTCTAAGCCACTGTAGGCCAGCCTGCCTCCTCTAACCACTAGGCTACCTGCCTCCTCTAACCACTAGGCTACCTGCCTCCTCTTACCACTAGACTACCAGCGGTCTAACTGCTGCGTCACTGCAGATCCTGACACATTGGTGCGACTGGCTTCCGGGTTAAAGAGAGCATTGTGTCAAGAAGCAGTGCGGCTTGGCGGTTCGTGTCCTTCACCTCTCCCGAGTTCGTACGGGAGTTGCAGCGATGGGGGAGACAATACTTAAAAGAAAACATAGATTTTTTWAAATTAAATGAAGAKAAAAAAATGGATAAAAAAAATTCTAACAAAAAATATGAAATAAATCACACAAGTTAAATCACACAATTTGACTCATCAAATAAGCTTTTAATTTTACACGTCAAATAACACAATTCTATTATATGTGGTGTGTGGTGTGTGCTGAATTTGCACGTACAAGCCAAGCTCCACCACTATGGTCAGTAGCACTGTCAAAGCTGTACAAAAAATACTTCTGCAAACATGTGTTGTTACCATGCTGTGTTGCTGTCTTAGGTCTCTCTTTTCGTGATGTGTGTTTTGTCCAATACTTTTTAAAATAATTTTGGTAGACCGTCATTGTAAATAACAATTTGTTCTTAACTAACTTGCCTAGTTAAATAACGGTTCAATAAAAAKTAAAAACAAGCACACACCGGCCACGACCGATGTGTTTACAATACCGCTTTGGTAATGAGGAACTATTTGTTCGACCGAATGGGAAAACGTCTGTGTGAGCATTTGAAATAAGATCAGGATCAAACGAGCAGGATCAAAAATGTTCGCAAATATCTTCGATACATATGTTATTAGCAACTTCTGCAGTAACTAGCTAGCTTTAGCTTGGAACAGGGATATGTGTCGTGAAGCTAGCCACAATAAGGATTAGACACAATGGTGGAATTTGCGGTTGGCCTTCAAAATAAAAGTTCCTATTTGAAAGTGACGCAGAATATTACAATTGGTGGAATCATGCCATATTTAGACTAGATAATGTTGAACAAGGTTGGAGTGTTGTAATGTGGAGCAATGAAATGGGGTGTCAGCAGTGGTGTAAAGTACTTAAGTAAAAATACTTTAAAAGTACTACTAAAGTCATTTATTTGGGTATCTGTACTTTACTTCGATATTTATATTTTTGACAACTTTTACTTAACTACATGCCTAAAGCAAACAATGTACTTTTTACTCCATACATTTTCCCTGACATCCAAAAGTACTCGTTACATTCTGAATGCTAAGCAGGACAGGAAAATGGTCCAATTCACCCTCTTACCAAGAGAACATCCCTGGTCATCCCTACTGCCTCTGATCAGGAAGTACTCAATAAACACAAATGCTTTGTTTGTCAATTATGTCTGAGTGTTGGAGTGTGACCCTGGCTATCTGTAAATAAAAAATTATCCCCCCCAAAAAATCCATCTTTTGATACTTCAGTATATTTAAAAACAAATACTTTTAGACTTTTACTCAAGTAGTATTTTACTGGGTGACTTTCACTTTCACTTGAGTCATTTTCTATTAAGGCATCTTTACTTTTACTGATATTTGGGTTTCCGCAATAAGAGCTACGACGCTAATGTTCTCCCCACCATAGAGGCGTCTCCCACCACACAGTAGATGACTCTCCCCACCATAGAGGGGGCTCCACCACATAAGAGGGGTCTCCACCACATAGAGGGGTCTCCACCACATAGAGGGTCTCCACCACCATCACAGAGCGTCTCATCCACCACAGAGGCGTCTCCACCACCACAGAGCTTCCTTCATCTCACCCATAGAGGCGTCTCCACCACAGAGGGTTCCACACCATAGAGCGTTACCATAAGCTCTCCACCATAGAGGGGTCTCACCACCATAGAGGGTCTCCACCACCATAGAGGGTCTCCACCACCATAGAGGGGTCTCCACCACCATAGAGGCGTCTCCACCACCATAGAGGCAGTCTCCACCACCTAGAGGGTCTCCACCACCGTAGAGGGTCTCCACCACCAAGAGACGTCTCATCCATAGAGGCGTCTCCACACTAGAGCTCTCACCACCACAGAGGGGCTCCACCACCATAGAGCGTCTCCACCACATAGAGGGGTCTCACCACCATAGAGGTCTCACCACCATAGAGGGTCTCCAAGAGGGTCTCACACCACAGAGGGGTCTCCACACCATAGAGGCGTCTCCACCACCTAGAGGGTCTCCACCACTATAGAGGGTCTCCATAAGAGGGGTCTCCACCACCATAGAGGCGTCTCCACCACCATAAGAGGGTCTCACCATAGAGGCGTCTCCACCACCAACAGAGGGGTCTCCAACACCAAGAGGCGTCTCCACCACCATAGAGGCGTCTCCACCACCACAGAGGCGTCTCCACCACCATAGAGGGGTTCCATACCAGAGGCGTCTCCACCACATAGAGAGGTCTCCACCACCACAGAGCTCTCCACCACCATAGAGGGTCTCCACCACCATAGAGGCGGTCTCCACCACCATAGAGGCGTCTCCACCACCATAGAGGCGTCTCCACCACCATAGAGGGGTCTCCATAGAGGCGTCTCCACCACCAAGGGGTCTCCACACCATAGAGGCGTCTCCACACCAGAGGCGTCTCACACCATAGAGGCGTCTCCACCACCATAGAGGGTCTCCACCACCAACGCTACATAGAGGCGTCCCACCAAAGAGCGTCTCCACCACCACTAGAGGGGTCACACAAGAGGCGTCTCCACCACCACAAGAGGCGTCTCCACCACCACAGAGGCGTCTCCACCACATAGAGGCGTCTCCACCACCATAGAGGCGTCTCCACCACCACAGAGGCGTCTCCACCACCATAGAGGTCTCCATAGAGGGCGTCTCCAACACCATAGAGGCGTCTCCACCACCATAGAGGGTCTCCACCACATAGAGGCGTCTCCACCCTAGGGGGTCTCCACCACCATAGAGGCTACATAGAGGCGTCTCCACCACTAGAGGGTCTCACCACCAGTAGAGGGGTCTCCACCACCATAGAGGGTCTCCACCACCATAGAGGGTCTCCACCACCATAGAGCGTCTCCACCACCATAGAGGGGTCTCCACCACCATAGAGGCGTCTCCACCCACCATAGAGGGGTCTCCACCACCATAGAGGGTCTCCACCACCATAGAGGGTCTCACCACCATAGAGGCGTCTCCACCACCATAGAGGGGTCTCCACCACCCATAGAGGTCTCCAACACCATAGGGTCTCCACCACATAGAGCGTTCCACACCATAGAGGGTCTCCACCACCATAGAGGCGTCTCCACCACCATAGAGGCGTCTCCACCACCACTAGAGGCTCTCACCACCATAGAGGGGTCTCCACCACCATAGAGGGTCTCCAACACCACAGGGGTCTCCACCACCACAGAGGCTCTCCAAGAGGCGTCTCCACACCATAGAGGGTCTCCACCACCACAGAGGGTCTCCACCACCATAGAGCATCTACCTACCACCTAGAGGCGTCTCCACCACCACAGAGGGTCTCCACCACCACAGAAAGGGTCTCCACCACCACTAGAGGCGTCTCCACCACCATAGAGGGGTCTCCACCACCAAGAGGCTCTCCCACCCAGAGGTCTCCACCACAGAGCCAGACGTCTCCACCACCACAGAGGCGTCTCCACCACCACAGAGGCGTCTCACCACCGCTAGAGCTCTCCACCACCACAGAGGGTCTCCACCCACCATAGAGGCGTCTCCACCACCACCAGAGGGGTCTCCACCACCATAGAGGGGTCTCCACCACCATAGAGGCGTCTGCCACCACCATAGAGGCGTCTCCACCACCTAGATGGCGTCTCCACACACATAGAGCTCTCCCACCACCATAGAGGGGTCTCCACCACCATAGGTCTCCACCAAGAGGCGTCTCCCACCACCTAGAGGCGCCCAAGTCTCCACCACCATAGAGGCGTCTCCACCACCATAGAGGGGTCTCCACCACCATAGAGGGTCTCCACCCCATAGAGGCCTAGAGCGTCTCCACCACATAGAGGCGGTCTCCACCACCAATGAGAGTCTCACCACATGAGGGTCCATAGAGCGTCTCACCACCATAGGGTTCTCCACCACCAGAGGCGTCTCCACCACCATAGAGGGTTCTCACCACGCATAGAGGCGTCTCCACCACCATAGAGGGGTCTCCACCACCATAGAGGGTCTCACATAGAGGCGTCTCCACCACATAGAGGGTCTCCACCACCATAGAGGGCCCTCCTCCACCACCATAGAGGCGTCTCCACCACCATAGAGGGGTCTCCACACCAATAGAGGTCTCCACCACATAGAGGGGTCTCCACCACCATAGAGGCGTTCGTCCCACACATAGGAGGGTTCTCCACCACCGATAAAGGGGTCTCCACCACCATTAGAGGGTCTCCACCACCATAGAGGCGTCTCCACCACCATAGAGGGTCTCCACCACCATAGAGGGTCTCCACCACCATAGAGGGTCTCCACCACCATAGAGGGTCTCCACCACCATAGAGCGTCTCAGCTTTCTCTTTTT
>NW_019944521.1:67082-69685 GCF_002910315.2 Salvelinus sp. IW2-2015 | reverse complement strand
TAAAGGAAAAAGAGAGAGATCCCCCGGTTACTATGTCTAGATCTGCAGTTACTATGGCTAGATCTGTAGTTACTACGCTAGATCTGTAGTTTACTACGCGTAGATTGCAGTTATTTACGCTAGATCGTGCAGTTACTGACGCTAGATCTGCAGTTATAGCTAGATCCTGCAGTTACTAGCTAGAGTCTGCAGTGTTACTACGCTAGATCTGCAGTCCTAAAAGCTCAGATCTGCAGTTCTACGCTAGCATCTGCGAGTTACTACGGCTAGATCTGCAGTTACTGAACGCTAGATGTGCAGTTACAGCTAGATCGTAGTTACTACCACGCTAGGATCCTGGCAGTTACTACGCTAGAGTTGCAGTTCTACGGCTACGATCTGGCAGTTACTACGCTAGATCTGGCAGTTACTGACGGCTAGATCTGTAGTTAGCTAGCTAGATCTGTAGTTTACTACGGCTAGATCTGCGTTACTACGCTAGATCGTGCAGTGTATACGCTAGATCTGTTAGTTACTAATCGGCTAGATCTGTAGTTACTACATGCTAGATCTCTAGTTATAGCTAGAGTCTGCAGTTCCTACGCTAGAATCTGTAGGCTTACTACGCTAGATCTGCAGTTACTTCACGCTAGAATCTGCAGTTACTAACGCTGATTGAGTCTACGCAAGTGTACTAGCTAGGATCTGCAGTTATACGCTAGATCTGCAGTTTTACTACGCTAGATCTGTAGTTACTACGCTAGTGTAACTAGTAGATTGATTACTACCTAGATCTGCAGTTATACGCTTAGATCTGCAGTACTACGCTAGAATCTGTGTACTGTTCTTAGACTATGCTGGATCTTGAGTTATCACTGTCAGTTAGCCTAGTCTGTAGTACTGAAGCAGTCTTCAGTTACTGACGCTAGAGTCTCAGTTACTGAAACGTAGATCTGCAGTTACTTACGCTAGATCTGCATGTTACTACGCTAGATCTGAGTTATGCTAGACTAAGTGACGATCTAGAATCTGAGTTTACTACGCTGAATCTGCAGTTACCGCTAGAGTCTTAAGATCTACTACGCGCTAAGATCTGGTTGAAGCTGATACTGCAGTAACGCTAGATCTGCCAGTTATTATCGCTAATGAGTTTCTAGTAGTCTGCGTTACTTACGCTAGATCTGCAGTTACTGACGCTAGAGTCTCAGTTATTCACGCGTAGAGTCTGTAGTTACTACGCTAGATCTGCATAAGTTACTACTGCAGATTTTCTTGGCTAGATTGAGTCTACGCTAGATTCTGCAGTTACTAGCTGCAGTTACTACGAATTCTGCAGTTCTACGCTAGATCTGCAGTTACTACGCTAGATCTGCAGTTAGTTAACGCTAGATCTGCAGTTAACGCTAATTGCAGTTACTGTGACTGTAGTTACTCGTAGATCTTAGTTAACGTTAGATGCTGCATTCTATGCTGCTAGATCTGGCAGTTATACGCTTCTAGATCTGCAGTTACTATGCTAGATCTGCAGGTTGTATTACGGCTAAGATCTGTATTACTACTGCTAGATCTGAGTTACTACGCTAGGAGTTGCAGTTCTACGCTAGATCTGTAGTTACTAAGCTAGATCTGCAGTTATTACGCTAGATCTGCTTTTGTAGTTAATTTTGTATTAGGAGACTGCATTATAGCTAGATCTGCAGTTTAGCTAGATTGTAGTTTACTCGCTATCTGCAGATGTACTACGCAGATCGCATTACTACGCTAGATCTGCTAGTAGTTACCTAGACTTGCAGTTCTACGCGAGTCTTGTAGTTATTACCTTAGATCTGCGTAACGTGATCGCAGTTACTATGCTAGAGTCTGCAGTCTTATGTCGTCTGATCTGTAGTAGTGGAGAACTGTTTATGCTTGAGACCCTTCGCTTTCATCACACTCTGTTCAGTTTGACCTGTTTTGATTCTCCAATGCCTTCATTATGTCTGTATCATTATAACCCAAACCTTCTACTGGTTTAGTTGTTGGTCCACTCTCTCCTCTCTCTCCTCCACTCGTCTCCTGCTCTCTCCACTCCCTGCTTCCTCTCTCTCCAACTCCCGCCTCTCTCTCTCTCTCCCTCTCTCCTCTCGCAGCTCTCTCGTCTCCTCGGTCTCTCTTCCTCTCCATCTTTTCTCTCTCTCCACTACTCTCTCCACTCCGTCTCTCCACTCCGCTCTCTCCTCCACTCTCCACTCCTCTCCTCTCTCCACTCCCTCCTCTCCTGCATCCCTTCTCTGCTCCTCTTCGTCCTCTTCCCCCGTCTCTCTCTCTCTCTCTCCTCATCGTCCACAGGTGATGACATTACAATGACCAGCGCAGGGCAGGGGTGATTGGCAGGTTGCATGACCATGATTAATAATTGAGCAGGCTGAAAATAACGCTTTATGGCATTCTCACTTACAACCTACTCTGCAAGCTCTAACGGAGAGGACGACGGCCCAGATTAGGCCACAGGACGGGGGGGGTAAGGGCTCTCTCAGACCCAGACGGCCGCCCTCGTCAGAGGCCACACGCGCTAATGACCCCTCCCCCCCCGCCTCTTTCGCTCCACGACCTGCAATCTGCTTGCTGCCTTGGCTGCTTGCTGC
>NW_019944521.1:52082-62082 GCF_002910315.2 Salvelinus sp. IW2-2015 | reverse complement strand
GAGAAAAGTGGCCGTGGATGTGTTACTCATTTTAAAAAAGTTGCAGACCTGTGGAGATCTTCACAAGTGCTTTAATAATCTGTGTAGTATCTGGGACAGCATTCATCACTTAAATCATGTATTTATTTTTAATGTAATCTCATCTGTAATCCAGGTCATTAGGTTGTGCTATTAGATGAAGCGCACATGAATCTGTTAGAAATACAAAATATCTGACATTGTATCCCCCATTTTAACTTTGCTGTGCTTTTAAAATAACACATTTAGATGACAGCTAATCAGACAGTGTTTTTCCATTGTGCTTTTAGGTGGCATAGTTTTATTTATTTTATTTATTTCACCTTTATTTAACCAGGTAGGCCAGTTGAGAACAAGTTCTCATTTACAACTGCGACCTGGCCAAGATCAAATCAAATTCAAAATATATTTATAAACCCTTTCTTACATCAAGCTGATATCTCAAAAGTGCTGTACAGAAACCCTCTAAACCCCAAACTTCAGCAAGCAATGCAGGTGGAGGAAGCGTTGGAGCTAGGAAAAAACTCCCTAAAAGGCCAAAAACCTAGGAAGAAACCTATAGAGGAACCAGGCTCTGGGGTGGGCCAGTCCTCTTCTGGCTGTGCCGGGTGGAGATTATAAAACAGAACGATGGCCAAGATGTTCAATGTTCATAGATGACCAAGCAGGGTCAAAATAATAATTAATCACAGTAGTTATCGAGGGTGCAGCAAGTTGCAGCACCTTCAGGGAGGAAATGTTAGGTTGGCTTTCTCATAGCCGATCATTAAAGAGTATCCTCTACCGCTCCTGCTTCTCTAGAGAGTTGAAAACAGCAGGTTCTGGGACAGGTTTAGCACAATCCGGTGATACAGGTCAGGGTTCCATAGCCGCAGGCAGAACAGTTGAAACTGGTGCAGCAGCATGACCAGATGGACTGGGGACAGCCAAGGATCATCAGGAATAAAGGTTGAAAATCTTCATTGATCAACGTTTTCCAAACAACATTACCAAATGTTCACGTTAAGTGGTGTTGGTGTGCCGTTCCGTTTGACGCCAGACGTGCTGTCAGTGGTGGAAATGTCCAACACTAATTTCTTCCATAGATCAGACCTTACGGTGCCCCTCTCTCTTCTGTCTTTCTGTCTCCTTCCCCTCACCAGGGCCTCCACTATATTATTATGTCTCCTCCCTCTCACCAGCCTCCAGTATATTATTATGTCTCCTCCCTCACCAGCCTCCAGTATATTTATCATATCTCCTCCCCTCATCCAGCCTCCAGTATTTATTATTGTCTCCTCCCCTCACCAGCCTCCACTATATTATTATTGTATCCTCCCTCAGCCTCCACTATATTATTTATGGTCTCCTCCCCTCCCCCCAACCAGGCCTCCAGTATATTATCAATGATCTCCTCCCCTCACCAGCCTCCAGTTATATTATTATGTCCCTCCCCTCAACCAAGCCTCACTATATATTATGTATCCTTCCCCTCAGCCTCCACTATTATTATTTATGTCTCTCCCCTCACCAGCCTCCAGTATAGTATTATTGTATCACTCCCCTCACCAGCCCACTATATTATTATTGTATTCCTTTCCCCTCACCAGCCTCCAGTATGATTATTATTATCCTCCGCCTCACCAGCTCCACCTATTTATTATGTATCCTCCCCTCACCTAGCCTCCACTATATTATTTATGTATCCTCCCCTCACAGCCTTCCAGTTATATTATTATGTATCCTCCCCTCCACCAGCCTCCAGTATATTATTATGTATCCTTCCCCTCACCAGCCTCCACTATATTATTTATGTCTCCTTCGCCCTCACCAGCTCCCAGTGGCAGAATGAAAATGTTTGTTCTATACCCTGAGAAGATCTAACTCCCTTTTGATTCCTCAGGAAATAATAATCACTTTTGAAGTTGCGAAATGTATAGACAGGATGTCACGTTCCTGACCTTAGAGATCCTTTTTTATGTTCTCTTATTTGGTTTGGTCAGGGTGTTGATTTGGGGTGGGCATTCTATGTTTTGTTTTTCTATGATTTTATTTCTATGTTTTTTGGCGGGTATGGTTTCTCCAATCAGGACAGGCTTGTTCATCGTTGTCTCTGGTTGGGAATCATACTTAGGTAGCCCTTTTTTCCATTCCTTTCAGTGGTGGGGGAGTTTAACTTTCGTTTGTGGCCACATAGCCCTTAAGCTTCACTCGGTTGTTTTGTTGTATTGTTTATTTTTTTGCCGGCGTCTTTTTCTTAATAAAAAGCGAATATGTACGCTCACCACGCTGCGCTCCTTTTTGACGGGCCGTGACACAGGAAGTTACAATTTGGAAGAAAAACATACCGTGTTGAAACGCTGGTTGTCTTTCTAGAAATCCTATGACAGAAGTTCTTGGTTGTTTAACAACATGCAAAGCAATTTCACTTTTTTCCTATGAATTTAAAGAGTAGATGTGACCATTTCTAACAAATTAAAATATAGAAAAGTTGAATGTATAGTTTTGGCGGTTTTGGATACAGTGAGTGATTCATCTATTAGCCCGACTACAAAAACATTAAACGGTTTGAAACATAGTGATATATTGGTGTACGGTAACTATCCCTCTTGAACTCTACGCTCAAAGACCAAGGGCGTTTAGCTGGGAAAAAATAAAGAACCTCTGTGTTGATTCCAGTGCAGATGGCTCTTCTACAAATCATCCGGTCCTGGAGCCTTCGGACATTAGAGAGGAATGGCTGCAGGTGTTGCTGGGTGTGTCGCCTTACGCTCATCTCCTGCCCCTCCCCCCTCGCTTCTGCTGTCCGTCCTCCCCACGCCTCCCCCTTGCTCTGCTCTCCGTCCTCCCTCACTGCCTTCCCCCTGCCTCTGCTCTCCGTTCCTCCCCAACTGCCTTCCCCCTGCTTCTGCTCTCCGTCCTCCCACTTGCCTCCCCCTGCTTGCTTCTCCGTCCTCCCACTGCCTCCCCCTGCTCTGCTCTCCGTCCTCCCCACTGCCCTCCCTGCTCTGCTCTCCGTCCTCCCCACGTGCCTCCCCTGCTCTTGCTCTCCGTCCTCCCCCTCTCCCAAACCTTGCTCTGCTTCTCCGTTCCTCCCCACTGCCCTCCCCCTTCTCCCCCTGCCCTACTGGCCGGCTATGCTTCATAAGATCTCCACCTCCCTCCCTCCCTCCCGCCTCACCCCCACTCCCCCCCTCCCTCCCGTCCCCTCCCCTCCCTCTGCGCCATACTCCACTCCCCTTCTTCTCCTTTCTCGGTCGGTCCATGCTTGATCGTTCCTTTGAAGCGCGTGAAGGCAGCAGCAGCTGTTCCTCCAAGTGAGGGACACATTATGAGAGGGAGAGATCTATCTGTGAGAACATTATGGAGAGAGAGAGGTTTTATCTGTTGAGAACATTATGAGAGAGAATCTGTCTGTGAGCATTATGAGGAGAAGATTAGGTGGTCTGTGAGAACATTTATGCGAGAGAGAGGTCTGTCTGTGAGACATTATTGAGAGAGAGGTCTGTCTGTGAGACATTATGAGAAAGAGAGAGGTCTGTCTTGTGAGAACATTTTGAGAGAGAGAGAGGTCTGTCTGTTGAGACATTATGAGAGAGAGAACGAGGTCTGTCTGTGAGACATTATGGAGAGAGAAGAGGTCTGTCTGTGAGACTTATGAGAGAGAGAGAGAGAGGGTCTGTCATGGTGAGACCATATGAGGAGAGAGAGTCTGTCTCGTGAGACATTTTTGAGGAGAGACGAGGTGCTGTCTGTGAGACATTATTGAGAGAGAGAGAGGGTTCTGGCGTGAGACATTATGAGAGAGAGGAAGTCTGTCTGTGAGACATTATTGAGAGAGAGAGAGGTCTGTCTGATGAGACATTATGAGAGAGAGAGGTCTGTTCTGTGAGACATTATTGAGAGAGAGAGGTCTGTCTGTGAGACACTATGAGAGCAGAGAGGTCTGTCTGCTGAGACATTATGAGAAGAGAGAAGAGGTCTGTCTGTGAGACATTATGAGAGAGAGAGAGATCTGTCTGTTTGAGACTTTATTGAGAGAGAGAGAGGTCTGTCTGTGAGACATTATGAGAGAGAGAGCAGAGAGGAGAGAGGTCTGTCTGTGAGACATTATGAGAGAGAGAGAGAGAGATCTGTCTGTGGAGACCATTATGAAGAGAGAGGTCTGTCTGCTGAAGACATTATATATAGAGAGAGAGGTTGTCCGTGAGACATTATGAGAGAGAGAGAGAGAAGGAGAGAGGTCTGTCTGTGAGACATTGAGAGAGAGAGAGTTGTCTTTTGAGACATTATGAGAGGAGAGAGGTTCTGTTCTGTGAGACATTATCGAGAGAGAGAGGTCTGTCTGTGAGACACACTATGAAGCCACATGGGTGAAAGCCATCATCCGTTGTTCAATCTGCCTGGAACCAAGGTGAGCCCCGCAGGATCTGAGGCCGGATTGGTCGAGGGTTGAGGGTGACTCAGAGCTATATGTAAAACAAGAGTTAGAGAGGAAAGAGCAGGAAGAGCGAGAGAGAGAGAGAGAGAGAGACAGAGAGAGAGAGAGCCACACCTACCTCAGCATTAAACGATTCAGCACCACAGGTGAACTTCCCCCAAAACTGTGAACGATCTTGAGAGGGACCAAGAGGCTTTCTACACCATCTAAGGGGAAACATCAAATTCGACATCCCATTTAGATCTGGCGAAAACAACTTGAATCAGTTATTGAACCCATTGCCCTTGATGGTTTGTGAGGTTCTGGGGTCCGCTCAACCAACCAAGAATTCACATAATTGCGGGACCAAAACCACCAAATTTGAGACTCCGCATGCCAAGAATTCTGCCCAAAACATCCCCTCGTTTACAACGTTTAAAACACCAAATAATGCATGCTGAGCAGAAACTAGGCCGACACCGTCTAATTTATTCAAATTTCCAGAAAATAGACACTACATCGGAAGCGATTTTCACACACATTCCATAACACAAAACATTTTCACCATACAGAGGATGACCTGGAGAAGAGCCCCCTAGCAAGCTGTCCCTGTTGGGCTGTTGTTCACCAACCACAACACACCCCACAGAGCCCCAGACAGCAACACAATTAGACCCAACCAAATTCATTGGAGAAAACAAAAAGATAATTACTTGACCACATTGGAAAAGAATTTACCAAAAAACAGAGCAACTAGAAAGTTATTAGGCCTAAACAGAGGTCTCCAGTCTCCAGTCTTCCACAACAGAAACACCAGTTCTCCACCTGAAGCACAAGTCGTCCACCAGAAACACCAGTCTCCCACCAGAATAAAAACAACCAGGGCTCCACCAGGAAATACAAGTCCTCCACCAGGAAAACACCAGTCTCAGTCTCCCCCAGAAACACCCAGTCTCCCCCAGAAACACCAGTCTCCACCAGAACACCAGGTCTCCACCAGAAAACACCAGTCTCCACCAGGAAACACAAGTCTCCACCAGAAACCACCAGTCTCCAGTCTCCCCCAAAACACCCAGTCTCCCCCAGAAACACCCAGTCTCCACAAGAAACACCAGTCTCCAGGTCTCCCCCAGAAACACCAGTCTCCACCAGAAACACCAGCTCCACCAGAAACACAAGGGTCTCCACCAGAAACACCAGTCCTCCCATGTCTCCACCAGAAGCACCAGTCTTCCCCCAGAAAAACACCAGTCTACTAGTCCCACCAGAAAACACCAGTCTCCAGTCTCCACCAGAAGCACCCAGTCTCCCCAGAAGCCACCAGCTCTAGTCTCCACAGAAACACCAGTCTCCAGTCTGCCACCAGAAGGCACCAGTCTCCCCAGAAGCACCAGTCTCTGTCTCACCAGAAGCACCAGTTCTCCCCCAAGGAAACACCAGTCTCCACCAGAAACACCAGTCTCCACCAGAAGCACCAGTTCCTAGTCTCCACCAGAAGCACCAGTCTCGAGTCTCCACCAGAAGAACCAGTCTCTAGTCTCCACCAGAAACACCAGTCTCAGTCTCCACCAGAAGAAACCAGTTCTCCACCAGAAACAACCAGTCTCCCCCAGAAAAACACAGTCGGCCCCCAGAAACCACCAGTCTCCACCAGAAACACAGTCTCCACCAGAAACACAAGTCTCCACCCAGAAAACACCAAGTCTCCACCAGAAACAACCAGTCGTCCACCAGAAACACAAGTCTCCACCAGAAACATCAGTCTCCACCAGAAACACAGTCTCCACCAGAAACACCCAGTCTCCAGTCTCCCCAGAAACACCAGTCTCCACCAGAAACACCAGTCGTCACCAGAAACACAGTCTCCACCAGAAAACACCCAGTCTTCCACCAGAAACACAAGTCTCCACAGAAACCACCAGTCTCCAGTCTCCACCAGAAGCACACCAGTCTCCCCCAGAAAATCACCAGTCTCCACCAGAAGCACCGGTCTCCAGTCCCCCCAGAAGAACCAGTCTTCCCCCAGAAACACCAGTCTCCACCCAGAAACACCAGTCTCCACCAGAAGCACCAGTCTCTAGTCTCCACCAGAAGCACCCAGTCCTCTGTCTCCACCAGAAAACCAGTCTCTAGTCTCCACCAGGAACCACCAGTCTCCAAGTCGTCCACCAGGAAGAACCAGTTCTCCACCAGAAACACCAGTCTCCACCAGAAACCACAAAGTCTCCACCAGAAAACACCAGTCTCCCCCAGGAAACACCGAGTCCCCCCAGAAACACCAGTCTCCACCAGAAACACCAGTCTCCACCAGGAAACACCAGTCTCCAACCAGAAACACAGTCTCGCACCAGAAACACGCAGTCTCCACCAGAAACACAAGTCTCCACCATGAAACATCAGTTCTCCACCAGAAACACCAAGTCTCCACCAGAAACACCAGTCTTCCAGCTCCGCCCAGAAACACCAGTCTCCACCAGAAACACCAGTCTCCACCAGAAAACACCAGTCTCCACCAGAAACACCAGTTCTCCACCAGAACACAAGTCTCCACCAGAAACACCAGTCTCCAGGTCTCCACCAGAAGCACCAGTTCTCCCCCAGAACACCGTCTCCACCAGAAAGCACCAGTCTCCAGCTCCCCGCAGAAGCACCAGTCTCCCCCAGGAAACACCATCTCCACCAGAAACACCAGTCTCCACCAGAGCAACCAGTTCTCTAGTTCTTCCACCAGAAGCACCAGTCCTAGTCTCCACCAGAAGAACCAGTCTCTAGTCTCCACCAGAAACCACCAGTCTCCGTCTCACCCAGAAGAACCCAGTCGTCCACCAGGAAACACCAGTCTCCACCAAGAAACACAAGTCTCCACCAGAAACCACCCAGTCCCCCCAGAAACACCAGTCTCCCCCAGAAACACCAGTCTCACCAGAAACACCAGTCTCCACCAGAAACACCAAGTCTCCAACCAGAAACACCAGTCGTCCACCAGAAACACAAGTCTCCACCAGAAACATCAGTCTCCACCAGAACACAAGTCTCACCAGAACACCAGTCTCCAGTTCTCCCCCAGAAACACCAGTCTCCACCAGAACACCAGTCTCCACCAGAAACACCGTCCCACCAGAAACACCAGTCTCAACCAGAAAACACAAGTCTCCACCAGAAAACACCAGTCTCCAGTCTCCACACAGAAGCACCAGGGTCTCCCCCAGAAAACACCAGTCTCCACAGAAGCAACCAGTCTCCAGTCTCCCCCAGAAGCACCAGTCTCCCCAGGAAACACCAGTCTCCACCAGGAGACACCCAGTGCTCCACCAGAAGCACCAGTCTCTAGGTCTTCACCAGAAACACAGGCTCCAGTCTCCCCCAGTGAAGCACCAGTCTCTAGTCTCCCCAGAAAGCATCCAGTCTCCCCCAGAAAACACCAGTCTCCACCAGAAACACCAAGTCTCCACCAGAAGCCGAGTCTCCCCAGAAACACCAGTTTCTTCCAGTCTCCACCAAGAAACGGATTTCTGCATAAATTTGGTTTGTTTTATCCATGTGTAACTCTGTGTTGTTGTTTGTGAGGTTCGATATTTACTTTTTAGATTTAACATGGCAAGTCAGCTAAAAACAAAAATATTTATTTACAATGACGCCTACCCCGGGCCAAAACCCGGACGATGCTGGGCCAATTGTGCGCCGCCCTATGCGGACTCCCAATCACGGCCGGTGCTGATACAGCCTTGAATTTCGAACCAGGTTGTCGCGGGGTCCCTTAAAGCACTGAGATGCAGTGCCATAGATTGCAGTGCCCAAAAACTCTAGGTCTACAGCTGTTCTCACCCGTCCTGTATTTAAGACCAGCAGAGGAAAACTGGTTATAACAGACCTACCTTACAGCTGTCTCACCCAGTCCTGTATTTTAAGACCAGCAGAGGAAACTGGTTATAAACAGACCTACCTACAGCTGTCTCCACCCGTCCTTTGTATTTAAGACCAGCAGAGGAAACTGGTTATAACAGACCTTACCTACAGACTGTCTCACCCGTCCTGTATTTAAGAACCAGCAGAGGAACTGGTTATAACAGACCTAACTACAGGCTGTCTCACCCGTCCTGTATCAAGACCAAGCAGAGGAAACTGGTTATAACAGACCTACCTACAGCTGTCTCACCCGTCCTTGTATTTTAAGACCAGGCAGAGGAAACTTGTTATAACAGACCCTACCTACAGCTGGTTCTCACGCGTCCTGTATTTAAGAATCAGCAGAGGAAACTGGTTTATAACAGACCTACCTACATGCTGTCTCACCCGGTTCCTGTCATTTTTAAGACCAGCAGAGGAAACTGGTTAATAACAGACCTACCTACAGCTGTCTCACCCGTCTGTTATTGTAAGACCAGCAGAGGAAACTGGTTATAACAGACCTACCTACAAGCTGTCTCAACCCGTCCTGTATTTTAAGACCAGCAGAGGAAACTGGTTATAACAGGACCTACCTACAGCTGTCTTCACCCGTCCTGTATTTAAGACCAGCAGAGGAAACTGGGTTATAACAGACCTACCTTACAGCTTGTTCTCACCCGTCCTGTATTTTAAGACCAAGCAGAGGAAACTGGTTATAACAGACCTACCTACAGCTGGTCTCACCCGTTGTCCTGTATTTTAAGACCAGCAGAGGAAAACTGGTTTATAAACAGACCTACCTACAAGCTGTCTCACCCGTCCTGTGATTTAAGACCAGCAGAGGGGAAACTGGTTTATAACAAGACCTACCTACGCTGTCTCACCCGTCCTGTATTTAAGACCAGCAGAGCGGAAACTGGTTTAGAACAGACCTACCTACAGCTAAATTAGTTCCGACATTATGTTATAAAAATATTGAATTAATGCAATGACCTAAACCTTTAAAGCACTTTGTTTGAGGAACCCAGTCAGACATTATACAGATAATAAACTTAATCTAGTATTGTCTATCTATGCTTCCCAAATGGCACCCTATTTCCCTATGTATGTGCCACTACTTAGGACCAGGGCCCATATAGGATCTGTGGTAGTGCACTGACTTTAAGGACCAGGGCCCATAGAGATCTGTTAGTTGCACTTACTTTAGACCAGGAGCCATAGGCGATCGGTAGTGCACTACTTTAATACCAGGACCCATATAGATCTGTCAGTGCACTACTTTAGCGACCAGGGCCAATATAGCATCTGTTAGTGCACTACTTTAGACCAGCGGCCCATAGGGATTTCTGGTTAGGGCACTACTTGTAGACCAGGACCCATAGGGCTCTGTAGTGCCCACTACTTGGAGACCAGGCCCATAGGGATCTGTAGTGCACTACTTTAAGACCAGGACCCATAGGGCTCTGTAGCTGCCCTACGTTCGACAGGGCCCATAGGGATCTGTAGTGCACTACTTTTAGACCAGGGGTCCCCATAGGGTCTGTAGTGCACTACTTTAATACAGGACCCAGATAGTCTGTAGTGCACTACTTTGGACAGGCCATAGAGATTCTGCTTAGTGCACTACTTTAGACCAGGGGCCCATAAGAGATCTGTAGTGCCACTGACTTTTTAGGACCAGGCCATCTCTCTCTT
>NW_019944521.1:46152-52057 GCF_002910315.2 Salvelinus sp. IW2-2015 | reverse complement strand
TCCTCCCCTCACCAGCCTCCAGTATATTATTATGTATCCTCCCCTCACCAGCCTCCACTATATTATTATGTCTCCTCCCCTCACCAGCCTCCAGTGGCAGAATGAAAATGTTTGTTCTATACCCTGAAAAGATCTAACTCCCTTTTGATCCTCAGGAAATAAAATCACTTTGAAGTGGAAATGTATAGACAGGATGTCACGTCCTGACCTTAGAGAMCCTTTTTATGTCTCTATTTGGTTTGGTCAGGGTGTGATTTGGGGTGGGCATTCTATGTTTTGTTTTTCTATGATTTTGTATTTCTATGTTTTGGCCGGGTATGGTTCTCAATCAGGGACAGCTGTCTATCGTTGTCTCTGGTTGGGAATCATACTTAGGTAGCCCTTTTTCCATCCTTTCAGTGTGGGAAGTTAACTTRGTTTGTGGCACATAGCSCTTAAGCTTCACGGTTGTTTTTGTATTGTTTATTGTTTTTGCCGGCGTCTTTTTCTTAATAAAAGGAATATGTACGCTCACCACGCTGCGCTCCTTTTGACGGCCGTGACACAGGAAGTTACAGTTGAAGAAAAACATGCCGTGTGAAAACGCTGGTTGTCTTTCCTATGAAAATCCTATGAAAGACTTCTTGGTTGTTTAACACATGCAAAGACAATTCACTTTTTTCCTATGAATTTAAAGAGTAGGATATGTGACCATCTAACAAATTAAAATATAGAAAAGTTGAATGTATAGTTTGGGGTTTTGGATARAGTGAGTGATTCATCTATTAGCCCGACTACAAACATTAACGGTGAAACATAGTGATATATGGTGTAGGTAACTATCCCTCTTGAACTCTACTGCTACAAAGACCAAGGGGTTTAGGAAAATAAAGAACCTCTGTGTTTGATCCAGTGCAGATGGCTCTCTACAAATCATCCCGGTCCTGGAGCCTGTCGGACATTAGAGAGGGAATGGCTGCAGGTGTGCTGTGTGTTCGCCTACGCTCATCTCCCTGCCCCTCCCCCCTCGCTCTGCTGTCCGTCCTCCCCACTGCCTCCCCCTGCCTTCTGCCTCTCCGTCCTCCCCACTGGCCTCCCCCTGCTCTGCTCTCCGTCCTTCCCCACTGCCTCCCCTGCTCTTGCTCTCCGTCCTCCCCACGCCTCCCCTGCTCTGCCTCTCCGTCTCCCACTGCCTCCCCGCTCTTGCTCTCCGTTCACTCCTCCATGTCTTGCCCTCCCCCCTGCCCTCTTGCTCTCCGTCCTCCCCCTCTCCCCTGCTCTGCTTCCGCCTCCCCACTGCTCCCTCTCTCCTGCCTACTGGCCCGGCTTATGCTTCATAAGACCTCCACCTCCCTCCCTCCCTCCCTCCCTCACCACTCCCCCCTCCCTCCCTCCCTTCCCTCCTCTGCGCCAATTCCACTCCCCCTTTGCTTCTCTTCTCGTGTCGTCAAGCTTGAATCGTTCCTTTAAGGAGTGCAAGTTGAGAGTGAAGCAGCAGCAGCTGTTCCTCAAAGGTGAGACACATTAGTGAGAGTAGAGACGATCTATCTGTGAGACATTATGAGAGAGAGAGGTTTACTGTGAGAACATTATGAGAGAGAGATCTGTCTGTGAGACATTATGAAGAGAGAGCAGAAGGTCTGTCTGTGAGACATTATGCAGAAGAGAGAGTCATCTGTCTGTGAGACATTATGAGAGAGAGTCTGTCTGTGAGACATTATGAGAGAGAGAAGCTCTGTCTGACTTCTGTGAGACATTATGAGGAGAGAGAGGGCTGTCGTGAGACATTATGAGAGAGAGAGAAGGTCTGTCTGTGGAGGACTTTGAGCGAGAGAGAGTTGTCTTGTGAGACAATTATGAGAGAGAGAGAGGTTGTCTGTGAGACATTATGAGAGAGAGAGAGAGTTGTCTATGAGACATTATGAGAGAGAGAGGTCTGTCGTAGCATTATAGGAGAGGGCCTGGATTATGAGAGAGAGAGAGGTCTGTCTGTGAAACATTATGAAGAAGAGAGAGGTCTGTCTGTGAGACATTAGAGGAGAGCAGAGGTTCTGGTTTGTGAGACTTATGAGAGAGAGAGGTCTGTCTGTGAGACATATGAGAGCAGAGAGGCTGTCCTGTGAGAACATGTAATGAGAGAGAGAAGGGTCTGTCTGTGAGACATTATGAGAGAGAGAGACTTTGAGCGTTAGAGGGGTCTTGTCCTGTGAGACATTATGAGGAGAGAGAGAGAGAGGTGTCTGTTGACATTATGGGGAGAGAGGATCTTCGTAGATTATGAGAAGAGAGAGTCGTCTGCCTGAGAATTATGAGAGAGAAGAGGTCGTGTCGTGAGACATTATGGAGAGAAGAGAAGAGAGAGATCGTGCCATTGAGAAATTTTTGACTTAGAGAGAGAGAGGTCTGTCTGTGAGAACATTATGAGAGAGGAGAGGTCTTCCGTGCAGACATTTATGAGAGAGAGAGAGGTCTGTCTGTGAGACATTATGAGAGAGAGAGAGGTCTGTCTTTGAGACATTATGAGAGAGAGAGAGGTCTGTCTGTGAGACATTATGAGAGAGAGAGGTCTGTCTGTGAGACACACTATGAGCCACATGTAAAGCTCATCCGTTGTTCAAATCTGCCTGGAACCAAAGGTGAGCCCCGCAGGATCTGAGGCCGGATTGGTCGAGGTTGAGGTGAACTCAGAGCTAAATGTAAACAAGAGTTAGAGAGGAAGAGCAGGAGAGAGKGAGAGAGAGAGAGTAGAGAGAGACAGAGAGAGAGAGAGCACACCTACCTCAGCATAAACATCAGCACCACAGGTAACTTCCCCAAAACTGTGAARGATCTGAGAGACAAGAAGGGCTTTCTACACCATCATAAGGAACATCAAATTCGACATCCCATTTAGGATCTGGCGAAAACAACTTGAATCAGTTATTGAACCCATTGCCCTTGATGGTTGTGAGGTCTGGGGTCCGCTCACCAACCAAGAATTCACAAAATGGGACAAACACCAAATTGAGACTCCGCATGCAGAATTCTGCCAAAACATCCCCTCGTTTACAACGTAAAACACCAAATAATGCATGCAGAGCAGAAATAGGCCGACACCGGCTAATTATCAAATTCCAGAAAATAGACACTACATGGAAGCGATTTCCAAACCTTCCATAACAAAAACATCACCTACAGAGAGATGAACCTGGAGAAGAGCCCCCTAAGCAAGCTGGTCCTTGGGCTCTGTTCACAAACACAAACACAAACACACCCCACAGAGCCCCAGGACAGCAACACAATTAGACCCAACCAAATCATGAGAAAACAAAAAGATAATTACTTGACACATTGGAAAGAATTTACCAAAAAACAGAGCAAACTAGAAAGTTATTAGGCCTAAACAGAGAGTCTCCAGTCTCCAGTCTCCACCAGAAACACCAGTCTCCACCTGAAGCCAAGTCTCCACAGAAACACCAGTCTCCACCAGAAACACAAGTTCCACCAGAAACCCAGTCTCCCCCAGAAACACCGTCTCCACCAGAAACACCAGTCTCCACCAGAAACACCAGTCTCCACCAGAAACACCAGTCTCCCAGAAAACACCAGTCTCCCCAGAAAACACCAGTCTCCCCAGCAAACACCAGTCCTCCCCCAGAAACACCCAGTCTCCACCAGAAACACCAGTCTCCACCAGAAACCCCAGTCTCCACCAGAAACATCCAGTCTCCACCAGAAACACAAGTCTCCACCAGAAACACAGTCTCCAGTCTCCACAGAAGCCACCAGTCTCCCCAGAAACACCAGTCTCTAGTCTCCACCAGAAACACCAGTCTCTCAGTCTCCACCAGAACACACGGTCTCCCAGAAGCACCGTCTCTAGTCTCCACCAGAAACACCAGTCTCCAGTCTCCACCAGAAGCACCAGTCTCCCCCAGAAGCCACCAGTCTCTAGTCTCCACCAGAAGCACCAGTCCTCCCCAGAAACACCAGTCTCCCCAGAAACACCAGTCTCCCCAGAAACACCAGTCTCCACCAGAAACACCAGTTCACCACACGTCTCCACCAGAAGCACCAGTCTCTAGCTCCACCAGAGCACCAGTCTCTAGTCTCCACCAGAAGAAACAGTCTCTAGTCTCCACCAGAAACACCAGTCTCCAGTCTCCACCAGAAGAACCAGTCTCCACCAGAAACACCAGTCTCCACCAGAAACACAAGTCTCCACCAGAAACACCAGTCTCCCCAGAAACACCAGTCTCCCCAGAAACACCAGTCTCCACCAGAAACCAGTCCCCACCAGAAACACAGTCTCCACCAGAAACACCAGTCTCCACCAGAAACACAAGTCTCCCCAGAAACACCAGTCTCCACCAGAAGCACAGTCTCCAGTCTCCCAGAAGCACAGTCTCCCCCAGAAACACCAGTCTCCACCAGAAACACCAGTCTCCACCAGAAGCACCAGTCTCTAGTCTCCACCAGAACACCAGTCTCCAGTCTCCCCCAGAAGCACCAGTCTCTAGTCTCCACCAGAAGCACCAGTCTCCCCCAGAACACCAGTCCTCACCAAAAACCCAGTCTCCCAGAAACACAGTCTCCACCAGAAGCACCAGTCTCCAGTCTCCCCCAGAAGACCAGTCTCCCCAAGAACACCAGTCTCCACCAGAAACACCAGTCCTCACAGAACACAGTCTCTCAGTCTCCACAGAAACACCAGTCTCACGTTCCCCAGCAGCACCAGTCTCTAGTCTCCACCAGAACACCAGTCTCGCCGAAACACAGTTGCTCCCCCACAACACCAGTTCACCAGAAACAGCAAGTCTCCAGTCTCCACCAGAAACGGATTTCTGCATAAATTGGTTTGTTTTATTCCATGTGTAACTCTGTGTTGTTGTTTGTGAGAGTTGCTATATTTATTTTTATTTAACATGCAAGTCAGCGCTAAAACAAATATTTATTTACAATGACGGCCTACCGGGCCAAACCCGGACGATGCTGGGCCAATTGTGCGCCGCCCTATGGGACTCCCAATCACGGCCGGTTGTGATACAGCCTGAATTCGAACCAGGTTGTCGCGGGTGTCCCTTAAAGCACTGAGATGCAGTGCCATAGATGCAGTGCCAAAAAACTCTAGGTCTACAGCTGTCTCACCCGTCCTGTATTTAAGACCAGCAGAGGAAACTGGTTATAACAGACCTACCTACAGCTAAATAGTCCGGGGACATTATGTTATAAATTATGAATTAATGCAAATGACCTAAACCTTTAATGACTTTGTTTTAGGAACCCAGTCAGACATACAGATAATAAACTAATCTAGTATTGTCTATCTATGCTTCAAATGGCACCCTATTCCCTATGTAGTGCACTACTTTAGACCAGGGCCCATATAGATCTGTAGTGCACTACTTTAGACCAGGGCCCATAGAGATCTGTAGTGCACTACTTTAGACCAGGGCCCATAGGGATCTGTAGTGCACTACTTTAATACCAGGACCCATAGGGATCTGTAGTGCACTACTTTAGACCAGAGCCATATAGATCTGTAGTGCACTACTTTAGACCAGGACCCATAGGGATCTGTAGTGCACTACTTTAGACCAGGGCCCATAGAGATCTGTAGTGCACTACTTTAGACCAGGGCCCATAGGGATCTGTAGTGCACTACGTTGACCAGGGCCCATAGGGATCTGTAGTGCACTACTTTAGACCAGGGCCCATAGGGATTGTAGTGCACTACTTTAATACCAGGACCCATAGAGATCTGTAGTGCACTACTTTAGACAGGGCCCGTAGAGATCTGTAGTGCACTACTTTAGACCAGGGCCGTAGAGATCTGTAGTGCACTACTTTAGACCAGGGCCCGTAGAGATCTGTAGTGCACTACTTTAGACCAGGGCCCGTAGAGATCTGTAGTGCACTACTTTAGACCCAGGGCCCGTAGAGATCT
>NW_019944521.1:39704-46127 GCF_002910315.2 Salvelinus sp. IW2-2015 | reverse complement strand
CCGGACGATGCTGGGCCAATTGTGCGCCGCCCTATGGGACTCCCAATCACGGCCGGTTGTGATACAGCCTGAATTCGAACCAGGTTGTCGCGGTGTCCCTTAAAGCACTGAGATGCAGTGCCATAAGATGCAGTGCCCAAAAACTCTAGGTCTACAGCTGTCTCACCCGTCCTGTATTAAGACCAGCAGAGGAAACTGGTTATAACAGACCTACCTACAGCTAAATAGTCCGGGGACATTATGTTAAAATTATGAATTAATGCAAATGACCTAAACCTTTAATGCACTTTGTTTTAGGAACCCAGTCAGACAAACAGATAATAAACTAATCTAGTATTGTCTATCTATGCTTCCCAAATGGCACCCTATTCCCTATGTAGTGCACTACTTTAGACCAGGGCCCATATAGATCTGTAGTGCACTACTTTAGACCAGGGCCCATAGAGATCTGTAGTGCACTACTTAGACCAGGCCCATAGGGATCTGTAGTGCACTACTTTAATACCAGGACCCATAGGGATCTGTAGTGCACTACTTTAGACCAGGACCCATATAGATCTGTAGTGCACTACTTTAGACCAGGACCATAGGGATCTGTAGTGCACTACTTTAGACCAGGCCCATAGAGATCTGTAGTGCACTACTTTAGACCAGGCCCATAGGGATCTGTAGTGCACTACGTTGACCAGGGCCCATAGGGATCTGTAGTGCACTACTTTAGACCAGGGCCCATAGGGATCTGTAGTGCACTACTTTAATACCAGGACCCATAGAGATCTGTAGTGCACTACTTTAGACCAGGGCCCGTAGAGATCTGTAGTGCACTACTTTAGACCAGGGCCCGTAGAGATCTGTAGTGCACTACTTTAGACCAGGGCCCGTAGAGATCTGTAGTGCACTACTTTAGACCAGGGCCCGTAGAGATCTGTAGTGCACTACTTTAGACCAGGGCCCGTAGAGATCTGTAGTGACTACTTTAGACCAGGACCCATAGGGATCTGTAGTGCACTACTTTAGACCAGGACCCATATAGATCTGTAGTGCACTACTTTAGACCAGGACCCATAGGAGATCTGTAGTGCACTACTTTAGACCAGGGCCATAGAGATCTGTAGTGCACTACTTTAGACCAGGGCCCATAGGATCTGTAGTGCACTACGTTGACCAGGGCCCATAGGGATCTGTAGTGCACTACTTTAGACCAGGGCCCATAGGGATCTGTAGTGCACTACTTTAATACCAGGACCCATAGAGATCTGTAGTGCACTACTTTAGACCAGGGCCCGTAGAGATCTGTAGTGCACTACTTTAGACCAGGGCCCGTAGAGATCTGTAGTGCACTACTTTAGACCAGGGCCCGTAGAGATCTGTAGTGCACTACTTTAGACCAGGGCCCGTAGAGATCTGTAGTGCACTACTTTAGACCAGGGCCCATAGAGATCTGTAGTGCACTACTTTAGACCAGGGCCCATATAGATCTGTAGTGCACTACTTTAGACCAGGGCCCATAGAGATCTGTAGTGCACTACTTTAGACCAGGGCCCATATAGATCTGTAGTGCACTACTTTAGACCAGGGCCATAGAGATCTGTAGTGCACTACTTTAGACCAGCCCATATAGATCTGTAGTGCACTACTTTAGACCAGGGCCCGTAGAGATCTGTAGTGCACTACTTTAGACCAGGCCATAGAGATCTGAGGCACTACTTAGACCAGGCCCATAGAGATCTGTAGTGCACTACTTTAGACCAGGGCCCATAGAGATCTGTAGTGCACTACTTTAGACCAGCCCGTAGAGATCTGTAGTGCACTACTTTAGACCAGGCCCGTAGAGATCTGTAGTGCACTACTTTAGACCAGGGCCCGTAGAGATCTGTAGTGCACTACTTTAGACCAGGGCCCATATAGATCTGTAGTGCACTACTTTAGACCAGGGCCCGTAGAGATCTGTAGTGCACTACTTTAGACCAGGCCCATAGAGATCTGAGGCACTACTTTAGACCAGGGCCATAGAGATCTGTAGTGCACTACATAGGGAAAAAGGTGTTATTTGCGACTCTTCCCTATGAGAACAAACTAGTAGTGAACAAAAAGAAAGGAGGACCAAAGGCACTCTTCATATAATTAATTAAAATGCCTTTTTAGTATGGCATGTTCAATAGAAACAAAGTTGTTTAAAAACCGACGCGTTTCGGCTGCATGGCCTTCGTAGGGAGTACAGAAAAAGGAGAATACAATGTCCTCTTTTGAAAGGTTTCCAATTAGCCCTAATTAGAAGAGGGAGTGGTTACCAAATTGGACACACCTAGTAAGCAATAATATACACATGAAAAGGTGAAATACTGTAGCTATGTTATCATGAGCATACAACTCCAAGCTAGAAGCATCAGAACACCCAGAGAGGCAGTTCCATTTGGGTGTAGTGGACTATACAGATCAGGAAGTGTCTGTAACACTTCAGGAAGTGATCAGGAAGTGTTACAGATCAATCAGAAAGTTACAGATCAATCAGAAAGTGTTACAGATCAGACAGTGTTACTATCAGAAAGTTGTTACAGATCAGAAGTGTTACAGACAGAAAGTGTTACAGATCAAAAAGTGTTACAGATCAGAAAGTGTTACAGATCAGAAAGTGTTACAGATCAGGAAAGTGTTACAGATCAGGAAGGTGTACAGATCAGGAAGTGGTACAGATCAGGAAGTGTTACAGATCAGAATTTGTTACAGATCGCTGAAGCGTTACAGATCAGAGTGTTACAGATCAGAATGTGTTACAGATCAGAGTGTGTTACAGATCAGAAGTGTTACAGATCAGGACGTGTTTACAGATCAGGAAGTGTTACAGATCAGGAAGTGTTACAGATCAGAAAGTGTTACAGATCAGGAAGTGTTACAGATCAGGAAGTGTTACAGATCAGGAAGTGTTACAGATCAGGAAGTGTTACAGATCAGAAAGTGTTACAGATCAGGAAGTGTTACAGATCAGGAAGTATTACAGATCAGGAAGTGTTACAGATCAGAAGTGTTTACAGATCAGGAAGTGTTACAGATCAGAAGTGTTACAGATCAGGAAGTGTTACAGATCAGGAAGTGTTACAGATCAGAGTTTACAGATCAGGAAGTGTTACAGATCAGAAGTGTTACAGATCAGAAGGTGTTACAGATCAGGAAGTGTTACAGATCAGGAAGTATTACAGACAGGAAGTGTTACAGATCAGAAGTGTTACAGATCAGAAGTGTTACAATCAGGAAGTGTTACAGATCAGAAGTGTTATAGATCAGAGTGTTACAGATCAGGAAGTGTTACAGGTCAGAGGGTTACAGATCAGAAAGTGTTACAGATCAGGAAGTGTTACGATCAGAAGTTTTACAGATCAGAAAGTGTTACAGATCAGAAAGTGTTACAGATCAGAAAGTGTTACACAGAAAGTGTTACAGATCAGGAAGTGTTACAGATCAGGAAGTGTTACAGATCAGATGTTACAGATCAGAGGTTACAGATCAGAAGTGTTACAGATCAGAAGTGTTACAGATCAGAAAGTGTGTTACAGATCAGGAAGTGTTACAGATCAGAAAGTGTTACAGATCAGAAGTGTTACAGATCAGAAAGCGTTACAGATCGCTGAAGCGTTACAGATTACGCAATATACATTTTAAAGTGATTTCCGACTGAGACGACATAGCCTATGCTGCGTTTGCCGTGAATGCAGTCTCCGCCAACGTGGGAACATTGCCTTTGAACTTCCGGATTGAACCCTGACCCTAAAAACACGTACAAACATAACTGAACCCCTCTATTTCTGCAACCATTCTGCTGTCCAAAGAAGAAAACCTCTCTCTGGGTTTACGAAGAGCAGAAAAGTAAATCATAAAATATTATGAAGCAGAGCGCTGCCAGGTATCACGTCTCTGGTTGGGCAAGGATTATTCTGGAAACATCTGGGCCTGCGTCGTACTCTAACAGACCGGGGAGAACGATGGCTTTGTGGATTAAACACCATGTCACACACGTGGTGTGGATCTCACAGACAGTCTGTTTGAATGTGCTGCTCAACTCCTTTACGAAGAAGTCTTCTGACCTRAATGGGACTGCCTGGTTCAATAAAGGTTACATACAAAAAAACAAATGTCAAATACAAAACAAATCATACTGATTGATGGTCTATCTTTTGAGTTAAATACTCTATTAGGCTTACATGATCCTTGAATTCATAATCATCAAATCAATGATTTTTTGCTGTGCGATTACAGATTGTGCTAGTGTTATTAGCGGTGAGACACACAGATAAATCTGACTGCCGATAGGTACTACTTCCAGCATACTGAATTCGGAGGCCGTTCCTTCTTTTGCTAGAGTAAAAGATGTACCTGCTGTGTACCGACCTGACTATCAACAAGGGCTTTACTACAGATTATAGCTAGATAGCCACAACATTAACGCAGCTTGCTAGCTAGTTAGCTGACATTAGCTATCTGCAGCAGGCACAAGCCAAACAAGCTACTGCCACCTTGTGGTCTGTGTTTGGATTCTATTAGATCGGTGGTGGAGCTGTGCTATGTGAACAACAATGAGTTAAACTGCAGACACTCTGGGCGGAACTGCCGACACTCTGGGCGGAACTGCCGACGCTCTGGGCGGAACTGCCGACGCTCTGGGCGGAACTGCCGACGCTCTGGGCGGAACTGCCGACGCTCTGGGCGGAACTGCCGACACTCTGGGCGGAAGCGCTAAGTACGTCTATGTGTCTGAGCCCTTACATCTTATGAGACATGATATTGTGTGTACTTGTAATCAATGACTTTATGAAATTCACTTTACATGAAGACTTATTGTCAATGGTGTGGAACGTTCTAACAAAGAACATCTGAAGCCAACATTTAACTAGATACATATTTTATTGTTTAACGTTACAGCAAAATATTACAATAATCTCACGCCACAACAATTGAAATGTCAGTGAGCTACAACAAGATAAACTCATCTCGTGAATCTCCTGCTTTACAGAACATCCAACAAACTGGCGTTAACTTGACACTTAGGCTGGAGAGAGAATGAACAAATCACATTGGGATGAACCACAACAACGCATGTTTAGATTACTTACCAACTATATAGTTAAATAAATTAAACAAATAATCTCTATGTAAAAACATAAAATGTATTTCTCTCAGAACAGACAAAAAAAGAACAAACCATAGGTAACTGGTTTAGGATGGATTCTCCCCCCACCAACATCACCATTCAACCACGGAGAGACAAATACATAGCCTGGTCTCATAGCCTGGTCCCATAGCCTGATCCCATAGCCTGGTCCCATAGCCTGGATCCATAGCCTGGTCCCATAGCCTGGATCCATAGCCTGGTCCCATAGCCTGGATTCATAGCCTGGTCACATAGCCTGGTCCCATAGCCTGGTCCCATAGCCTGGATCCAGATCTGGTTGTGTTGTCTTGCCAACTCCTAAGGTGACAATGACCATAGGAGACACAATGAGAGAGATATTGACCATAGGAGTTAGCAAGACAGCAACACGCAGATCAGGGGACCAGGCTATGGGACCAGGCTATGGGAAGATGCAAGGCTATGGGACCAGGCTATGGGACGCTGAGGGTATGGACCTAGGGGTATGGGACAAGGCTATGGGACCAGGGTAATGGCGATCCGAGCGCGCTATGGGAGCCAGGCTATGGACACAGGCTATGGGACGCAGGGTATGGGACCAGGCTATGGGACCAGGCTATGGGACCAGGCTATGGACCAGGCTATGGGACCAGGCTAGATGGGACCAGCTATGGGACCAGCTATGACCAGGCTATGGACCAGGCTATGGGACCAGGCCTATGGGACCAGGGTATGGGACCAGGGGCCTATGGGACCAGGCTATGGGACCAGGGGTAAGATGGACCAGGCTATGGGACCAGGGCTATGGGTCCAGGCTATGGGAGCATGGACCAGGCTATGGGACCAGGTATGGGACGAAGGCTATGGGACCAGGTATGGGACCAGGCTAGGGTATGGGACCAGGCTATGGACCAGGGTATGGACCGAGGGCCTATGGGATCAGGCTATGGACCAGGGCTATGGGACCAGAGGGTATGGGACCAGGCTATGGGACCAGGGTATGGACCAGGCTATGGGACCGCTATAGCAGGCTATGGGACCAGGCTATGGACGCAATGGCCCTTATGGGACCAGGGTATGGGACCGAGGTATGGGACCAGGCTATGGGACCAGGGTATTGGGGACCAGGCTTATGGGAACCAGGCTATGGGACCAGGCTATGGACCAGGTATGGGAACCAGGCTATTGGACCAGGGCTATGGACCAGGGCTATGAAGACCAGGGTATGGGCCAGGGTATGTGACCAGGCTACCAAATACAGGGTATGATGGTTAGTATCAGCTTTAGTCTCTAAAAAATAC
>NW_019944521.1:32739-35374 GCF_002910315.2 Salvelinus sp. IW2-2015 | reverse complement strand
TTAGCAAGACAGGCACACGCAGATCAGGGGACCAGGCTATGGGACCAGGCTATGGGACCAGGGTATGGGACCAGGCTATGGGACCAGGCTATGGATCCAGGCTATGGGACCAGGCTATGGACCAGGCTATGGGATCAGGCTATGAGGACCAGGGTATGGGACCAGGCTATGGGACCAGGCTATGGGACCAGGCTATGGATCAGGCCTATGAGACCAGGGTATGGGACCAGGCTATGGACCAGGCTATGGGCCAGGCTATGGGACCAGGCTATGAGACCAGGTATGGGACCAGGCTATGGGACCAGGCTATGGACCAGGCTATGGGACCAGGCTATGGGACCAGGCTATGGGATCAGCTATGAGACCAGGGTATGGGACCAGGCTATGGGACCAGGCTATGGGACCAGGCTATGGGACCAGGCTATGGGACCAGGCTATGAGACCAGGCTATGGGATCAGGCTATGAGACCAGGGTATGGGACCAGGCTATGACCAGGCTATGGACCAGGCTATGGGACCAGGCTATGGGTCCAGGCTATGGGACCAGGCTATGGGACCAGGTATGGGACCAGCTATGGGACCAGGCTATGGACCAAGCTATGGGACCAGGCTATGGGACCAGGCTATGGGACCAGCTATGGGACCAGGCTATGGATCCAGGCTATGGACCAGGCTATGGATCCAGCTATGACAGCTATGGACCAGGTATGGGACCAGGCTATGGGACCAGGGTATGGGACCAGCTATGGATCCAGGCTATGGGACCAGGCTATGGATCCAGGCTATGGGACCAGGCTATGGATCCAGGCTATGGACCAGGGCTATGGACCAGGCTATGGACCAGGCTATGGGACCAGGGTATGCGACCAGGCTATGGACCAGGCTATGGGACCAGGCTATGCGGTCCAGGCTATGGGACCAGCTATGGGACCAGGCTATGGGACCAGCTATGGGACCAGGCTATGGGACCAGGCTATGGACCAGGGTATGGGACCAGGCTAATTGGACCAGGCTATGGACCAGGCTATGGACCAGGGTATGGACCAGGGTATGGTCCAGGCTATGGGACCAGGCTATGGGACCAGGCTATGGTCCAGGCTATGGGACCAGGCTATGGGACCAGGGTATGGACCAGGGTATGGGACTAGGCTATGGACCAGGCTATGGGACCAGGGTATGTGACCAGCTATGGGTCCAGGCTATGGGACCAGGCTATGGGACCAGGGCTATGGGACCAGGCTATGGACCAGGGTATGTGACCAGGCTGACTGTGTCTATTTATAAACAACAACAATAAACAAAACAKATTCAACCATTTTCAATTTCATATTTCTAAAATACAATCTAGAATATGTAGATATATACAATTCCCACAGTATTACGCGATACAAAACACATTCTTCAAAAAGTGAAGAATAAATGAAGAGGGTCGGAAGAAAAGGAAGAGTAAGAGCTGTCTGGGTTCTTAATAATATATTTGTTTTTTTTGGTCAAAATAAAGTACTAAATTTAATGTAAAAAGATCCAGTTTAGACTGATTTGAGCGAATGCGAACTTCCACTTATGTCCGATTTTCCCTTGAAGTTAGGATTCACCTCATTGTGTGTTGAAAAAGATGATTCCTTTCCTTCCAGTTTAAGAGCAGGAAGGGTTTGAACCAGTAACCTCTTGCACTAGTTATGCAGAGTCCAGATGTGAACCAACACTGATTATAGTACTAGATCTGCTACTAGAGTCCAGATGAGAGCAGGAAGGGTTTGAACCAGTAACCTCCTGCACTAGTTATGCAGAGTCCAGATGTGAGATGTGAACAACACTGGATTTATAGTACTAGATCTGCTACTGAGAGTCCAGATGAGAGGCCATGGAAGGGTTGGAAACGCATATACCTCCTGCACTAAGTTATGTCGCAGAGTCCAGGATGTGAACACACTTGATTTATAGTACTAGATCTGCTACTGAGTCCAGATGAGAGCAGGAGCGGTTTTGGACCAGTAACCTCCTGCAATTAGATCTGCAGTCCAGATGAGAGCAGGAAGGGTTTGTTTGAACCAGGCAACCTCCTGACTAGATGCTGCAGTCCAGATAGTAGGCAGGAGGGTTTTAAACCAGTAACCGTCTGTACTAGATTTCTGCAGTCGCAATGAGAGCAGGAGGGTTTTTGAACCAGACGTCCTGTACTAGTGCTGCAGTCCAGATTGAGAGAGCAGGGAGGGTTTTGAATCGCAGTAACCGGTCCTGCTTACCTAGATCTGCAGTCCATGATTGAAGGCAGGAGGGTTTTGAAACCAAGAACTTGTGGTATCGATCTGCAGTCCATGATGCAGAGCAAGGAGGGTTTTGAACCAGTGAACTGTCGCTGTAGTTAGTTCTGCAGTCCAGATGTCAACCCACACTTGTTAAGCAGTAATACAGAATATAACAGTGTTTTTGAAATAGATTGATGAGGATTTTTCTGTCCAGTTTGTGTGCAAAGAAGTTTACGGCCAACAACAACCTCATAGCTTTAAGATAGAGCTGCTACCGAGTGGTTCCAGGTGTGAAACCAACACTGTTTAACCGTAACCAAGATGACAGGAAAGCGTGCGTGGAAGGCGGAGCAGCCTGACGACCACTACTGGCGGTGATTGTTCTG
>NW_019944521.1:20861-28616 GCF_002910315.2 Salvelinus sp. IW2-2015 | reverse complement strand
AGCTGACCAGGCTATGGGGACCAGGCTATTGGCACCAGGCTATGGGACCCAGGCTAAGGGACCAGGGTATGGGACAGGGTATGGGACCAGGCGCTATGGACCAGGGCTATGAGGACCCAGGGTATGGGACCAGCCTAGATTGGACCAGGCTATGCGGACCAGGGCCTATGGGACCAGGGTATGGGACCAGGCGTATGTGACCAGGCTATGGGACCAGGTATGGACGCGGTATGGACCCAGCTATACAGGGTATGATAGGTGGTTAGTATCAGCTTTAGTCTCAAAAATACACTGTGTCTATATATAAACAACAACAATAAACAAAACACATTCAACATTTTCAATTTCATATTTCTAAAATACAAATCTAGAATAATGTAGATATATACAATTCCCACAGTATTACGCGATACAAAACAGCATTCTTCAAAAAGTGAAGAATAAAGAAGAGGTCGGAGAAAAGGAAGAGTAAGAGGCTGTCTGGGTTCTTAATAATATATTGTTTTTTTTTTTTGGTCAAAATAAAGTACTAAATTTAATGTAAAAGATCCAGTTTAGACTGATTTGAGCGAATACGAAACTTCCACTTATGCCCGATTTCCTCTTGAAGTTAGGATTCACCTCATTGTGTGTTGAGAAAAGATGATTCCTTTCCTTCCAGTTTAAGAGCAGGAAGGGTTTGAACAGTAACCTCTTGCACTAGTTATGCAGAGTCCAGATGTGACGCAACACTGATTATAGTACTAGATCTGCTAGCTAAAGAGTCCAGATGAGAGCAAGAAGGTTTGAACCAGTAACCTCCTGCACTAGTTATGGCAGAGTCCAGATGTAAACCAACACTGATTATAGTACTAGATCTGCTACTAGAGTCCAGTGAGACGCAGGAGGGTTTTGAACCAGAACCTCCTGTAATTAGTCTGCAGTCCAGATGAGAGGCAGGGAGGGTTTTGAACCAGTAACCTCCTGCATTAAGATCTGGCAGTCCCAGATGAGAGGCAGGAGGGTTTTAAACCAGTAACCTATGTGGTATTGTTCTGCAGGTCCAGATGAGAGCAGGAGGGTTTTGAACCAGCTAACCTCGTGTATTAGTTCTGCAGTCCAGATGTCAACCCACACTGTTAACAGTATACAGAATTACAGTGTTTTTGAAATAGATTGATGAGGATTTTTCTTCCAGTTTGTGTGCAAAAGTTTAGGCCACAAAACCTCATAGCTTTAGACTAGAGCTACTACCAGTGTTCCAGGTGTGAACCAACACTGTTAACCGTAACCAGATGACAAGACAGCGGCGTGGAGGCGGAGCAGCCTGACGACCACCTGGATGCTTAGGTTCTGTCGTGGCCGTGGGCGTGGCTCTCTTTTCGAGGGTCTATGGTGGTGAGGCCCTACGCGTGACGTAACCGTCGATGACTACACGCACACAGCGGAGGTGGAGGAGACTGGACTGTGGTTGCTGAGAGACAAACACGAGACAGCAGGAGGATTGCTTGATGTTGATAGGAGTTATTCAGTAGATGATGAATAGGAGTTATGTTCATGTTAAATTTTAAGATTGGATAGGAGTTATGTTATGTTAGATTAAGATTGGATAGGAGTTACGTCATGTTAGATAAAGATTGGATAGGAGTTATGTTATGTTAGATTAAAATTGGATAGGAGTTATGTCATGTTAGATTAAGATTGGATAGGAGTTATGTCATGTTAGATTAAAATTGGATAGGAGTCATGTTATGTTAGATTCACCTTGGATAGTAATCAGTATGTTATGTCTGTCTGTGGGTTGAGAGAAGGTGTCACACATTCCCTGCCAACACACGTTCTCAGACTCTCCCTTGAAACAAATATTCTGTAATCTCAACGTGACTTTCCTCAATAAACAAATTATAAAAACTAAATATATTTTTATTTTATTTAGTCTAGTCTTAGCAATTTTGATTTAAATATCATTATGTCTTCGTCACATTTATGTCATTTGAATAATGATTTAGTCTAGTTATTTAGTAATTTTAGTCACATCACATTTGTATTTCTGCATTAACCCATATTAAACACAAATCACTGACTTCCATGTGCAGATACATAGCCATGTCCTACCAAAATACTGTCCAACATAACCTCCTATTCTCTTCCCAACAGCACAAATATGACAAACATATATATAAGAATAATATTATAGAAGTATGACCTGGCCAATTCCTAATTCAGACTACATAGATACATTACATACAAAACAAACGAGAGAGAGAGAGAGAGACTTGAGTTGCGTCCCTATGGTTAAAGTGGAATCCCAGTGCTTGAGGCCTGGTTCATGTGTTCAAGTCTCAGTTACTGTGTCCACATTAACTGAAGTTATTTACCCAGTCAGATATAGAGGAGTTATTTACCCAGTCAGATATAGAGGTGTTATTTACCCAGTCAGATGTAGAGGAGTTATTTACCCAGTCAGATATAGAGGGGTTATTTACCCAGTCAGATATAGAGGAGTTATTTACCCAGTCAGATATAGAGGAGTTATTTACCCTCCGATGTAGAGGGGTTATTTACCGAGTCAGATAGAGTCTGATGCATGAGGGAATTTAATTCAATACATTGTTGGCTATCCTTTCCCTTTCCTTTCTGTTTACCTAGGTTACTGGTAATTATACCATGTTGTAGCTTACTAATGAGGTAGCATGAACGAAACTAGGTGTAGTGTAGCCTAAACAAAAACACCCAGCCTCTCTAACTAGCATGCTGGTGGTGAACTGGTTAGCTACGGTGTAGTCAGAGAGTTGGGATCTAACTAAGAAGGCTGATGGTGACTGGGTTAGCTATCGGTGTAGTCATAAGAGTTGGGTATCTAAACTAACCAGGTGGTGGTGACTGGTTATTAGCTAAGCGGTGTAGTCAGAGAGTTGGGTTATCTTAACTAGCAAGGCTGGTGGTGACTGGGTTAGCTACGGTGTAGTCCAGAGAGTTTGGGCAATCTAAAACTAGCAGGCTGGCGGTGAACTGGTTAGCTACGTGTAGTCAGGAAGAAAGTTTGGGGTAATCTAACTAGAAGGCTGAATGGTGACTGGTTAGGCTACGGTGTAGTCAGAGTAGTGTGCCGTATCTAACTAGCCAGGCTGACGGAGACTGGGTTAGGCTACGGTGTAGTCAAGAGTGGGTAATCTAACTAGCCAGGCGACGTGACTTGGGTTAGCGTACGGGTGAAGGTCAGAGAGTTGGGTATCTAACTAGAATCGGTGACTGGGTTTAGCTACGGTGAAGTCAGAGAGTTGGGTATCTAACTAGATCGGTTGACTGGGTTAGCTTACGGTGAAGTCAGAGAGTTGGGTATTGCTAAAGCTAGATCGGTGACTGGTTTGCTAACGGTGAGTCAAGAGAGTTGGGTATCTAGACTAGATCTCGGTGACTGGGTTTTAGCTTACGGTGAAGTCAGATGAGTTGGGTATTCTAATCAGATTCGGTGACATGGGTTAGGCTACGGTGAAGTCAGAAGAGTTGGGTATCTTAACTAGAATCGGTGACATGGGGTTTAGCTAACGGTGTAGTCAGAGAGTTGGGTATCTAACTAGATCGGTGACTGGTTAGCTACGGTGTAGTCAGAGAAGTTGGGTATCTAACTAGATCGGTGACTGGGTTAGCTACGGTGAAAGTCAGAGAGTTGGGAATATCTAACTAGATCCGGTGACTGGTTAGCTACGGTGTAGTCAGAGAGTTGGGTATCTAACTAGATCGGTGACTGGGTTAGCTTACGGTGAAGTCAGAGAGTTGGGTATCTAACTAGATCGGTGACTGTGGTTAGCTACGGTGAAGTCAGAGAGTTGGGCTATCTAACTAGATCGGTGATCTAATTGGTTTAGCTACGGTGAAGTCAGAGAGTTGGGTATACTAACTAGATCGGTGACTGGGTTAGCTATAACGGTGTAGTCAAGGAGTTGGGTATCTAACTAGATTCGGGTGACTGGGTTAGCTACGGTGAAGTCAGAGAGTTGGGGTAATCTAACTAGACTCGGTGACTGGGGTTATGCTCGGTGTAGTCAGAGAGTTGGGGTATCTAACTAGAATCGGTGACTGGGTTAGCTTCGGGGTAGTTTCAGAGAGTTGGGTATCTAACTAAGCAGGCTGACGGTACTGGGTTAGCTACCGGTAAAGTCAGAGAGTTGGTAATCTAACAGATCGGTGACTGGTTAGCTACGGTGAAGTCAGAGAAGTTGGGTTATCCAACTAGAATCGGTGGACTGGTTAGCACGGTGTAGTCCAGAGAGTTGGGTTCTTAACTAGATCGGGTGACTGGGTTGCTACGGTGTAGCAGAGAGTGGGTAATCGTAACTAGCAGCTGACGGTGACTGGGTTAGCTAACGGTGGAAGTCAAGAGAAGTTGGGTATCTAACTAGACGTGAAACTGGGTTATGCTACGGTGTAGTCAGAGAAGTTGGGTTATCCGTAACTAGATCGGTGACTGGGTAGCTACGGTGTAAGTCCAAGAGATGTTGGGTATCTAAACTAGATCGGTGGACTGGGGTTAAGCTACGGCTGGAATGTCAGAGAGTTGGGTATCTAACTAGATCGGGTGACTGGGTTAGCTTACGGTTAGTCAGAGAGTTGGGTATCTAACTAGATCGGTGACCTGGGTTTAGCTTACGGTGAACGTCAGAGCAGTTGTGGTATCTAATGTGTACTGATCAGAGCTGGAGCGGAGCCTGTCTGAACACAATCAACGCTTGGCTCCCCCGCAGCTCACCAAGCTGATGTAGGCTGGAGTGTACTGGGTGTACTGGGACAGACCTCACTAACTCTAGTGCTGGTTCATCTGATAGATCAATACAACTCCTGATAAGCATGTGGTTTGTTTCCTCTCCTTCGTGTTGGAAGCCTATAAATTAATACCGGCTCATCTCAGCCTATTCAGCTGTCATGAAGAAGGTGAGGTATGGACTTGAATATACGAATGCCTGCTATTTTATAACGTAGTGTTTTAGTTTAAATAAACAAAATTGAATGCAGTAAGCACGAAAGTAATGCAGGTTGCTGGGCTTCGTCCTACTGAGACACGATGTCATCCTCGTGCTAGTTGCAGTTGATTCCCCCATTTGTTTATCGAAGCCCCCCCCCCCCCCAGTGATTATCAGCTACCACGTGGGTCTGACAGACGATTCCATTTCCTCAATAATGGTGCAAGCGAATTCTACTTAGATAAATGCCAATGAGTATGAATCCTGGCATTTAAGAATATCAACATTTTTTAATTACACAGACTTATATACACACATGTTTTGAAAAAAATGCCTTCTGTTAGAAGCACAAAGTCGGGTATTGGGACACGGCCGAATCATGGAGGCAGCACTAGTGGTGTAGATTTATCTTTCTCTTGCAGTGTAGCCGTAGTGGTTAGAGTGGAGGGGCGGCAGGTAGCCTATTGGTTAGAGCGGAGGCGGCGGCAGGTAGCCTAGGGGTTAGAGCTGTTGGACTAGCTAACCGAAAGGTTGCCAGATCGAATCCCCGAGCTACAAGGTAAAATCTGTCTTGCTGCCACTGAAAAAGAGGTTAATCCACTCTCTGTTCCTAGGCCGTCATTGTAAATAAGAATTAGTGCATATTGCAGTTAAACTAGCTGATAAATTAAATAAAGTTAGAAGGTAATAAGGCGATTTTAAAAAATGTTTTTATAAAAAGGACAAACACAATCGCTCAGTTTCAGCAGCACAGTAACTCCTGAATCTCTCCACCAAGGGGACAAGGCTTGATCAGTTCTCATTCGACTTTCCATTTTAGTAATTTATTTCATGTCAGAGTTCTACTTCAGTGGAAGTTCAGATTGATCCTGTACTAAAATTGAAAACTCTTTTTTCATAAAAACATTGACCATATTCAATCGACTTCTTTAATTGATTGAGTTAAAAACTGTCAGGTCCCAATCCACCTCTCTCCCTCCCCTCCCTCTCTTCCTTCCTCCCCTCTCCTCCCTCTTCCTCCCTCTCTCCCTCCCCTCCCTCTCTCCCTCCTCTTTTCTCTCTCCTCCCCTTCCCTCTTCCCGCTCTCGTTCTTTCTCCCCTCCCTCTTCCCGCTCTCCTCCCTTCCGCCTTCCCTCTCACCTCCCCTCCTCCTCTCCTCTCTCCCATCCCTCTTCCCTCTCTCCCGCCCATCCCCTCCTCACCTCTTCCTTGCTCTCACCTCCCCTCCCTCTTCCTCTCCCTCCTCCGCTCCCTCTTCCTCTCTCCTCCCTCCCCTCCCTCCCTCTTCCTTCCCTCCTCCCTCCCCTCCCCTTCCCTCTCTCCCTCCCTCTTCCCCCTCTCCCCATCCCCGCTCCTTCTTCCCCTCTCCTTCCCTCCCTCCCCCTCTCTCTCCCACTCCCTCTTCCTCCTCTCCCCTCTCCTTTCCCTTCCCCCACTCCCTCTTCTCATCCCTCTCTCCTCACCTTTTTCCCTCTCTTCCCTCCTCTTCCCCTAATCCATCCCTCCCTCTTCCCCCCCTCCCTCTTCCCTCTCTCTCTCCCCTCGCCTCTTCCCTCTCTCTCTCCCCTTCCTCTTCCCTACTCCCTTCCCTTCCTCTTCCCTCCTCTTCCCTCTCTCCCTCCTATGCTCCCTCTCTCTCTCTTCCCCTCTCCTCTTCCCTCCCTCTTTCCTCTCTCTCTCCCTCTCCTCTTCCCTCTCTCCTCCTCCTCTCCCCTCTCTCCCCTCTCCTCCCCTTCCCTCTCTCTCCCAGTTGAGAAGAACTGATTGTGAAAAAGCCCAAATCAATGTAACAGATCACCGTAGAAACGTGGCAGAGAATGTTTTAGTAATATAAGCAGTTATACAGACTAATGGTATGATACTTGATTATAATTCAAAACTATATAAATACCTGTATGATATAAATACCTGTATGACAATGTTTGTAATTTAGTATAAAAAATAATTCAGCAACATGTTTAGTGTTTTGTTGGTGTTTCCAGATAGGTGTGATTTACTTTCTAATAAAAATATTTTGGTAGAATCCTGTTTGTAATACCTGTCTGTTATTTTCTGGATGGAAGATCCAAACAGAACATCAGGCTCTACACCTGCATTGCGCTTGCTGTTTGAAGGGGTTTAAGGCTGGTTTTCCTGAACAGACACTTTGGAGATATCAGCTGATGTAAGAAGGGCCTTTAATAAATACAGATTTGATTTGATCAAGCTGGACATTGTCGTCTGCGTTCTGGAGCTCAAACAGGAGAGAGAGAGAGTTGCGGAGTGATGTTGGCAGAGAGAGAGTGGTGTCATGGAGAGTCGAGGCTGCAGTGGACCCACATGTCACATCGCTGTATATTCCTACTCCCACAACGCCACAAATTCTGTAATATTCCTCTCCCACACGCCACATCCTGTATATTCCTAACTCTACATGCCACAGTCCTGTATATTCTGACTCCAACATGCACGTCCTGTATATTCCTACTCCCACACTGGATAGGGTCACGCCACATCCTGCTATATTCCTACTCCCAACAACGCCACATCCTGTAGATTCCTAACTCCACACAGCCACATCCCTGTATATATTCCCTACTCTCACATGCCACATCCCTGTAAGTATTCTACTGCCCACATGCCACATCCTGTAATATTCATCAAACTGCTCACATGCCATATCCTGTATATTCCTACTACCCAACATGCCACATCCTGTATATTCCTACTCCCACAGTCACCATCCTGTATATTCCTAATGATCCCCACAACGCCACATCCTGTATGATTCCTACTCCCACACGCGCACCAGTCTCTGTATATTCCTACTCTCACA
>NW_019944521.1:2890-20836 GCF_002910315.2 Salvelinus sp. IW2-2015 | reverse complement strand
GATCTGGAGAAGGTCTGTATGAAGGATGGGCCAAGAATCCCGTGGCTGCAAGTGCTGTTCAAACCTGGTCAAGAAACTACATCGGAAACATATGATTCTCTGTAATTGGCGGAAACAAAGTTTCTGTATATGCCAAATGATTTAAGTTCTGCCTTTCTGATGTATCAAATACTTAATGTTCATTCAATAAAATGCAAATCTAATTACTTAAAACATACAATGTGTATTTTTCTGGAGTTTTTGTTTTTAGATTCCGGTCTCTCACAATTGAAGTGTAACATGGATGTATAAAATTACAAAGCCTCTACATGCTCTTTGTAAGTAGGAAACCTGCAAATCGGCTAGTGTATCAAATACTGTGTTCTCGCCCACCTGGTATGTCATTTTGATATAATGGTATTTAGTTCTTAATGTATTTAGTCATCTTTAGTCAGCATCACCATCTTGTATTTCCGTTATTAGACGCTTTAAGATAGATAAATCATATTATTATAGTAAGGAATTATATATTATTTAGTATCGTATGATCTGGCCAGTTGTCTAATCTCTAATTAGACTTAGCACTAGATTATCTTTACTCTAATAATTCAAGCGAGAGAGAGATGAGTAGAGAGAAAGCTTAGTTGAGTTCTCTCTGGTTAAAGTGGATATGTTCCGATGGCTTGAGGCCTGGTTCATGTGTGCAAGTTTCAGTATACTGTGTCTATCATTACTCGCAAAGATAAGAGTATTTTACTAGTTCAGCTATAGAGGGAGTTGTTATTTTACCGTCTGCAGGCTGAGACTATAGAGTGGAGTTTATTTCCCAGGTTCTATGATTATAGAGGGTGCATTATTTTCTCCGAGTCAGATATATGATGGAGTTTTTTACGCCAGTCTAGATGTAGAGGAGTTATTTACGCCCAGTCAGATATATGAGGATTAGTATTAACCAGTTCAGATATAGAGTGGGGTATATTTAGCCCTCAGTTTCGAGATTATGAGGATTAGTTTAACCCAGTTCCTAAGAGATATATAGTAAGGAGTATTTTTACCCATGTCCAGAATAGATAGAGGCGATTATTTACCCTCCGTCAGTATAATAGAGAGTTATTTTACCCAGTCCAGATATGTTAAGTGAGTTATTTTACCGCATCAGTATATAGAGGAGGTTATTCTACCACAGTCAGATATAGAGGAGTTATTTACCCAGTTCAGATATAGAGGAGTTATTTTTCTCTAGTCAGCACTGTACGAGCGAGTTATTTACCAATCAAACAGGGTGTCCCAAGATAGAAATATGAACAAGAAAAAAAAACAAAGGTTATTTAACCCAGTCTAGAGATATTCAGAGAGAGTCATTTACCACAGTCCACGATATAGAGGAAGTTTATTTACCCAGTCAGATGATAGAGGAGTTATTTAAGCCAGTCAGGATATAGAGGGTTATTTAACCCAGCTTCAGGATGTAGAGTGAGGTCTATTTACCCAGTCAGAATATAGAAGCAGGTTATTTAACCTCAGTCAGATATAGAAGGAGGTATTTAAACGGCAGTCAGTATATAGAGGAGTTTATTTCTACCCAGTCAGATATAGAGTCGCGTTATTTACGCCACAGCTCACAGTATACTAGAGGGGTTTATTTCCGCAGTGCCAGATATAAGAGGCAGTAATTTAACCTCAGTCTGATATAGAGGTAGTTATTTACCAGTCAGATATATGCAGGATTTATTACCCCAGTCAAGAATAGAGGATTATATTCCCAGTCAGATTAGGAGGAGTTTATATTTATCCAGTTCAGATTATAGAGGAGGTATTTACCCGCAGGATCAGATATAGAAGGAGTTATATACCCAGTCAGATATAGAGGATTATTTTACCCAGTCAGATGTAGAGGAGTTATTTTACCCAGTCGAGTATTAGAGAGAGTTATTTAACCCAGTCAGATGATAGAGGAGTTATTTACCCAGTCAGATATAGAGGAGTTTTATTTACCCAGTCAGATATAGAGTTATTTACCCAGTCAGAATAATAGTGTTATTTACCCAGTCAGATATAGAGGAGTTAATTTACAGTCAGATATGAGGAGTTATTTACCCAGTAGATATAGAGAGTTATTTACCGCAGTAGATGTAGTTGGAGTTATTTACCCAGTCAGAATATAGAGAGTTATTTCCCCAGCTCTAGACTATAGAGGAGTTATTTTACCGCAGATCAGATATAGTAGGGAGTATTTACCCAGTCAGATATAGAGATGTTTGGAGTTATATTACCCAGTCGATAGAGAGAGTTATTTACCCAGTCAGATATAGAGGGAGTTATTATACCAAGTCAGATATAGAAGAGTTATTTACCGTCAGTCAGATATAGAGGAGTTATTACCCAGTCAGATATAGAAGGGGTTTATTTTACCCAGTCAAGGTTGATAAGGGTTATTTACCTCAGTCAGATATAGAGGAGTTATTTACCCAGTCAGATATAGAGGAGTTATTTACCCAGTCAGTCAAATTAATAGAGGAGTTATTTTCCCAGTCCAGATATAGAGGAAGTTATTTACCCAGTCAGTATAGAGGAGTTATTTACCAGTCAGAAATTATAGAGGAGTTTATTCACCCCAGTCAGATATAGAGGAGTTATTTACCCAGTCAGAATATAAGAGGAGTTATTCACCAGTCAGATATAGAGGAGTTATTTACCGCAGTCAGATTACGTAGGAGTTATTTCCCAGTCAGATATAGAGGAGTTTATTTTTACCCAGTCAGAATATAGAGGAGTTATTTACCCAGTCAGATATGAGTGGATGTATTTACCCAGTCAGATATATAGAGGAGTTATTTACCCCGAAGTCAGATATGAGAGGGATGTATTTTACCCAGTCAGATGTGAGGAAGTTATTTACCCAGTCAGAATAGAGAGTTATTTACCCAGTCAGATATAGAGAGTTTTACCCAGTCAGATATAGAGGTGGTTTATTTACCCAGTCAGTATATAGATTATTTACCCAGTCAGATATAGGGTTATTTACCCAGTCAGATATATGGAGAGTTTATTTACCCAGTCAAATGATAGAGGAGTTATTTACCCAGTCAGATATAGAGGATGTTATTTTACCCAGTCAGGATATAGGGAGTTATTACCCAGTCAGATATAAGGGGAGTATGATCTCACCCAGTCAGATATAGAGGAGTTATTTACCCAGTCAGATATAGGAGGGTTATTGCCAGTCAGATTATAGAGGAGTTATTTACCAGTCAGATATAGAGGAGTTATTTACCCAGTCAGATATAGAGGAGTTATTTACCCGTCAGATATAAGAGTTATTACCCAGTCAGTATTAGAGGAGTTATTTACCCAGTCAGATATAGAGGGTATTTACCAGTCAGTCAATATAGAGGAGTTATTTACCCAGTCAGATATAGAGGAGTTAGTTACCAGTCAGATATAGAGGAGTTATTTACCCAGTCAGAATATAGAGGAGTTATTTACCCAGTCGATATAGAGGAGTTATTTACCCAGTCAGATATAGAGGGTTATCAGTAGTATAGAGGAGTTTATTTACCCAGTCAGATATAGAGGAGTTATTTACCCAGTCAGATATAAGAGGTTATTTACCCAGTCAGATATAGAGGAGTTATTACCCAGTCAGATATAGAGGAGTTATTTACCCAGTCAGATATAGAGGAGTTATTTACCCAGTCAGAATAGAGAGTGAGGAGTTATTTTACCCAGTCAGAGTATAGAGGAGCAAAACATATTACTGTTCTTTAAGTTCTAAAGCCTTAGTTTAGCTGTTGTTACATAATGATGTCAAACATTGATACTGTTGCTATTTTAACTGTTGTTACATAATGATGTCAAACATTGATACTGTTGCTATTTTAACTGTTGTTACATAATGATGTCAAACATTGATACTGTTGCTAGTTTAGCTGCTAATGCTACATGATGATGTCAAACAGAGAATTCCAGAACCGTAGAACCTAGTTAGTTAGAACTCTGGAAATCATCAGCCTGATCAGGACGAATCCAGAAACAAATGACAGAAGAAAGCATGCCAGTCTCTTTGATGTACGCCTGTTAGATCCAGGAACTAAGTACGGGCTTATTGGGACTCTGCCAATCACAACAAACGGACAGGTTCCTCTGCCTGCCACGATTGCTAGAGAGAAATTCAGCTCTGTAACTACCTCCCATTAGTAAAGAAAATAAAAAAAGATTGAATTCTAAACTGGAATGAAATTAATGAGCAATGTTTCAATTAAGGTTGTGATTTTGACAATTTTTGGTACTTATAGAGGACTGAACTGGTGAAATGGGCCAGAAGTCAGCAGGCCTGTGATGACTAGGACTGAGTCCCAAATAGTACCATACTCCCTAGATAGTGCACCAGGGGCCCATAGGCATACGAAGCCATTTGGGGAAGCAATGACAAACTGACCAGAGGCATAATTTACCCAGCATATTTAATTAGGCTCTTTTCATCACTGGGCATATGTTAGTAGTTAATAATATGGACTTTTCATTGATTGTCCTTGGCTACCAGAGCCAGCTGTCTCTCTTGGATATAACCTAGCCCTGAATTTGCTGCTTATTTTAGAAAGGTACATTCAGAATAGTTATGCATTTTTTTTTTCCTGCTGTGTTTTATTGCCTGGAATACTGACTGAGCCTATAAACGGGTACGCGTCATAAATGGAACCCTATTACCTATTATAGTGCACTACTTTTGACCAGAGCCCTATGGAACCCTATTCCCTATATAGTGCACTACTTTTGACCAGAGCCCTATGGTCATTCCAGGCCCACTCTGGTTTAAAAGTAGGGCACTATATAGGGAATAGGGCTCCATATGGGACGGATCTCAGGTTTATTTTAGTTGAACCTGCGTTTTCAAAGCAGAGTGAACTCAGGAGGGTGAAGTGTAATCAGATCTGACATGTCTGCATGTGGCCACGCATCAAATCAACCAGAGAGACCTTCGTCTGTACTCCCCGACACTGGAAACACACTGTACAATGCTCTGTTTGAGGAAAACTCAGTAGGCTACCTTCCTGAATATTAACCATAATGTACCGTTTAAAACAATTTCCCCCCACCCCCCCCCCCCCCCCCCCCCCCCCCCCACCCCCCCCCCCCCCACCCCCAGACATAATATACAAACGTCTGAAGTTGACTTCGGGGGGAAATGTATTTAGAAACATCCCAAGTTATTTTCATTTCAGGACTAAGAAGACCTTTCAATTCACATTTCCATTGAGTATGCTTTTCAGTCCAGGTTTAGGAAACTGGCCTTATGTTTATAAATATACCAAACAGTCCGTCAGAGAATCAACCACGCAACAATTGTGTGGGTATTCTTCATGGCGAACTCAACAATACTCTCTTTGTGATCATATTAGAATAAACATTTTTTTTAAAAGAGGATCAGATTTTCGTCACAAAGGTCTCTTGCCGGTAGCTACAACCTTACACAACGTATTTCCTTTCCTTTCGGATCCGTAAACACTGAACCCGGTAGAGAACCAGTCTAGAAGGAGGAAAGGTATGGCATGGGGCGGCTGTGATGTGATACGATGGGTGGTTGTGCCTGCAGGGTCTCTAACAGAAGGTGTCAGTTAGAGGGTAGATCCTGTAGACAGAGCAGGTATAATGCCCAGACTTGAGCAGGAAAGTGATACCTACCTGGTACTTAACCCCTTGGATTGTCGTGACATTTACCTGACATGTGAATTCAATAGTTCTCTCTCCAAGCCCTTCCCATTCTTAGGAACCATACATCATTATAAACTACTGGTATGCCAGCTACCACCCATAGTCATTTAATATATACCATTTAGCTGATGCTCTTAGCTAAAGTGACTTCTAATTAAATGTTTAATTTAACCAGGCAAGTCAGTTAAGAAAACAAATTATTAATTACAATGATTACCAGGGAACAGTGGGTTAACTGCCTTGTTCAAGGGGCAGAACGACAGATGTTTACCTTGTCAGCTCAGGGATTCGATCTGGCAACCTTTCCGGTTACTGGCTAGAACACTCTAACCACCTAGGCTACCTGTTGCCCCAATACAGCGAGTACATACATTTAACATGTGTACATGTTCTCTGTGGGAATTGAACCCACGACTTTGGGTACCTGACGTCTCACTGTTATCAACAAAGCCACACAGGACCGGTACACATTGTTCTGGTAGAATTCTGATACTCAAAGGCTTTAAGAACTATTAACGGTACACATTGTTCTGGTATAATTCTGATACTTAAAGGCTTTAAGAACTATTAACGGTACACAGTAATACACAGCGACTGCTCCTCTCTCACCTCTCCTCGATGCGAACCCAGAGGTCATTAAACTGTCTGTTTCTCTGGTGTTTCTTCTGTTTGTTGCGTCGTTTCTTCTTCAGCTTGCGGTCCGTCGTGTCCATCAGCTCCAGGCTGTGGGAGTGACGAGGCAGCAGTATGTTGGGTCGTGGGTTGTCCTGCAGAGGGTGCTGTTGCTCCTCATCATGGAGCTCGTGGAGGAAAAGCTCCAGGTAAGGGGACTCGTCCAGGTTCTGACCCGGAGAATGACCCGTCTGGTCGGTAGAGGATTTCGATCGACTGTGGTGATGGAGAGAATAATGTTAGAAATAGAGAACAGTTGAACATTCAAATGCTTTTTGGATTTAACATCTGAACAGTTGAACATTCAAATGCCTTTTGGATTTAACATCTGAACAGTTGAACATTCAAATGCCTTTTGGATTTAACATCTGAACAGTTGAACATTCAAATGCCTTTTGGATTTAACATCTGAACAGTTGACACCAGCTTCCAATGCCTGGAAAATACGACTTTATGATCAAACAGGTGATCGTAGTCAGAAGGGGGGGGTTGGTGCTTGAGGGGCCCCCAGATCCCAGATTATAGCAAAATGTGTAGAATTTGAGGAAATTTGCTTTAAAACAGCACCATTTTCTCTTAGCATCATGGAGAAATATTAACAAAAGCGATGAGCTATAAAACATTAAAACAATCCCTGCCCCATGGCAAAAAGTGTAGAATTTCAGGAAATTAGCTTAAAAACGGCAACATTTTCTCTAAGCTTCATGCCTCAAATGATCATAGCTCCTTTGTGCAACTGGTGAAAAGACGTACGGGGAAGTATGAGCCTTCTGAAGCCTTTACAGGAGAATCACAGGAATTCATCATCAGACCCATCTGCTTCTGATGAGTCATTGGCCATCATTCAAACACTGCTAAACAGACACGGCTTCAAATGATTTATCAAACGTTACAGAAATCTATTGGAGCTGGAGATAAACTGGTCAAAACCCTATCCACTTTGTTGTTGCATATTTGCAATGGGATGTTTACGATCCCTCCAGACATCCAGTTTCTCCTCCAGTCCCATTCATTTCAGAAAAATGTGATGTGTGTGTGTGTGAAGTGTGTGTGTGTGTGTGAAGTGTGTGTGTGTGTGTAAGAAAGGGAGCTATAGAGACAGAGAGAGACTAACAGAGAGAGAGTGAAAGAGAAAAAGCTCAGGTGAGATTCAAGAGGACATGCAGTATCTAACATTTGAACTTGTGATAAGGGGATTCTTTTTCCTAGGGTGAAACCCTATCTTCACCATCTCATCTCTACGTGTGTCTGGGATCTAGGATCTGTGTGGGCCTGTCGTGGGGAGGAGTTCAGGTTAGAGATAGAATCCATACAGCAATGTGATGGTGGTGAGGTTAGAGACAGGACAGAGATTCATATGCAGCTGACAGGAGAGACGAGGCAAGAGATTCAACTGATCACCAAAAAGAGATCGCCACCCAGGGAGACTGGACAAGCAGACAGGAGAAGAGAATCGCCACCAGGGAGCTGGACAAGCAGACAGGAAGAGACAGGAAGAGGTCGCCACCCAGGGAGACTGGACAAGCAGACAGGAAGAGACAGGAAAGAGATCGTCACCCAGGGAGACTGGACAAGCAGACAGGAAGAGACAGGAAAGAGATCGCCACCCAGGGAGACTGACAAGCAGACAGAGGAGACAGGAAAGAGATCGCCACCCAGGGAGACTGACAAGCAGACAGGAGAAGACAGGAAAGAGATCGCACCCAGGGAGACTGACAAGCAGACAGGAGGAGACAGGAAAGAGATCGCCACCCAGGGACTGGACAAGCAGACAGGAGGAGACAGGAAAGAGATCGCCACCCAGGAGACTGGACAAGCAGACAGGAGAAGACAGGAAAGGATCGCCACCAGGGAGACGGACAAGCAGACAGGAGGAGACAGGAAAGAGATCGCACCCAGGGAGACTGGACAAGCAGACAGGAGAAAGGAAAGAGATCGCCACCCAGGGAGATTGGACAAGTAGACAGGAGGAGACAGGAAAGAGATCGCCACCCAGGGAGACTGGACAAGCAGACAGGAGAAGACGGAAAGAGATCGCCACCCAGGGAGACTGGACAAGTAGACAGGAGAAGACAGGAAAGAGATCGCCACCCAGGGAGATTGGACAAGTAGACAGGAGAAGACAGGCCTACACAATGCTTTGCTTGCACTTTATTACACAGCATATACAGTTCCAGTCAAAAGTGTGGACACACCTACTCATTCAAGGGTTTTTCTTTCTTTGTACTACTTTCTACATTGTAGAATAATAGTGAAGACATCAAAACTATGAAATAACACATATGGAATCATGTATTAACCCAAAAAAGTGTTAAACAAATCTAAATATATTTTATATTGTAGATTCTTCAAAGTAGCCACCATTTGCCTTGATGGCAGCTTTGCACACTCTTGGTATTCTCTCAACCAGTTTCACCTGGAATGCTTTTCCAATAGTCTTGAAGGAGTTCCCACATATGCTGAGCACTTGTTGGCTGCTTTTCCTTCACTCTGTGGTGCAACTCATCCCAAACCATCTGAATTGGGTTGAGGTCGGGTGATTGTGGAGGCAAGGTCATCTGATGCAGCACTCCATCAATCTCCTTCTTGTTCAAATAGCCCATACACAACCTGGAGGTGTGTTTTGGGTCATTGTCCTGTTGAAAAACAAATAATGGTCCCACTAAGCGCAAACCAGATGGGATGGCGTATCGCTGCAGAATGCTGTGGTAGCCATGCTGGTTAAGTGTGCCTTGAATTCTAAATAAATCACTGACAGTGTCACCAGCAAAGCACCCCCACACCATCACACCTCCTCCTCCATGCTTCACGGTGGGAACCACATATGTGGAGATCATCCGTTCACCTACTCTGCGTCTCACAAAGACACGGCAGTTGGAACCAAAAATCTCAAATTTGGACTCTCCAGACCAAAGGACAGATTTCCACCGGTCTAATGTCCATTGCTCGTGTTTCTTGGCCCAAGCAAGTCTCTTCTTATTATTGGTGTCCTTTTAGTAGTGGTTTCTTTGCAGCAATTCGACCATGAAGGCCTGATTCACACAGTCTCATCTGAACAGTTAATGTTGAGATGTTTCTGTTACTTGAACTCTGTGAAGCATTTATTTGGGCTGCATTTTCAGAGACTGGAAACTCTAATGAACTTATCCTCTGCAGCAGAGGTGACTCTGGGTCTTCCTTTCCTGTGGCGGTCCTCATGAGACCCAGTTTCATCATAGCGCTTGATGGTTTTTGCGACTGCACTTGAAGAAACTTTAAAAGTATTTGAAATTTTCCGCATTGACTGACCTTCATGTCTTAAAGTTATGATGGACTGTCATTTCTCTTTGCTTATTTGATCTGTTCTTGCTGTAATATGGACTTGGTCTTTTACTAAATATACGCTATCTTCTGTATACCACCCCTACCCTGTCACAACACAACTGATTGGCTCAAACGCATTATGAAGGAAAGAAATTCCACAAATGAACTTTTAACAAAGCACACCTGTTAATTGAAATGCATTCCAGGTCACTACCTCATGAAGCTGGTTGAGAGAATGCCACGAGTGTGCAAAGATGTCATCAAGGCAAAGGGTGGCTACTTTGAAGAATCTCAAATACAATTTTGACATTTGTTTAACACTTTTTTGGTTACTACATGATTCCATATGTGTTATTTCATAGTTTTGATGTCTTCACTATTATTCTACAATTGTAGAATATAGTTAAATATAAAGAAAAAACATGGAATGAGTAGGTGTGTTCAAACTTTTGACCGGTACTGTATGTTTTATGAAAATGTAAATAAGACAATAAGAGTCTATTCAATCTATATTGAGGAAGTTCAGCGTGATTGAAATGTAAAGGCATTGTTCCTGTGTTAGCAGAGAATTCATTCCGGTAAATTCTGCAAATGTCATCTCAATCGGAAATTACCATTACATTTATATCACGTAATCTGTAACGCTTCGGCCATCTGTAACTCTTCGGCCATCTGTAACGCTTCTGTAATGCTTCAGCCATCTGTAACGCTTCTGTAACGCTTCAGCCATCTGTAACGCTTCAGCCACCTGTAACGCTTCAGCCATCTGTAACGCTTCAGCCATCGGTAACGCTTCGGCCATCTGTAACGCTTCAGCCATCTGTAACGCTTCAGCCATCTGTAACGCTTCAGAGATCTGTAACGCTTCAGCCATCTGTAACGCTTCAGAGATCTGTAACGCTTCAGCCATCTGTAACGCTTCAGCCATCTGTAACGCTTCAGCCATCTGTAACGCTTCAGCCATCTGTAACACTTCAGAGATCTGTAATGCTTCGGCCATTTGTAATGCTTCGGTGATACAGATTAGAGACAAATTATTATTGGTTGTGTGTCTTTGATGTCGTTCAATTAAATGTTATATTGAATATTGTATGTTATAAAATGAATGAGTAAATGTACAATAATCTGTTCATTGTATGATTACTGTATATTAAAATAATCCAATCTTAACGTGGACAGATTTGCCAGACCAATTTGGAAAGTCCTGTTTATGGTGCAAGTATCACATCCTCATCTGTTCTACCTGTCTTTGTGATTGTCTCCACCCCCCTCCAGGTGTCGCCCATCTTCCCCATTATCCCCAGTGTATTTATACCTGTGTTGTCTGTTTGTCTGTTGCCAGTTCATCTTGTCACGTCAAGCCTACCAGCGGTTTTTCCCTCTACTCCTGTTTCATGTTACTTCATTGTTTGTAGATCTGGCGGTTTTTGCCCATTCTGCCTGACCTGACCCTGAGCCTGCCGTTATGTACCTCTTGACACTACCTTGGATTACTGGCCCCTGCCTGACCTGACCCTGAGCCTGCCGTTACGTACCTCTTGACACTGCCTTGGATTACTGACCTCTGCCTGTCCTGACCCTGAGCCTGCCTGCCGTTCTGTTCCTTACGGACTGTGCCCTGGATTACTGACCTCTGCCTGCCACCTGTTTTGTAAATAAACATTAGTTATTTTGAACAGTCTGCATCTGGGTCTCATCCTGAGGTCTGATAGCAAATCACCAAATCATTCAACACAATCTACACTGAACTAAAATATAAACACAACATGCAAAGATTTTACTGAGTTACAGTTCGTCTGAGGAAATCAGTCAATTCACATGACTGGGAATACAGACATGCATCTGTTGGACACAGATACCTTAAACAAAAAGTAGTGGAGTGGATCAGAAAACCAGTCCGTATCTGGTGTGACCTCCACAGGTACCTTAAACAAAATGGGCCTCAGGGTCTCGTCACGGTATTTTTGTGCATTCAAATTGCCAGCAGAGAAATGATTACCACTAGTCACGATATACCACCAGTCACGATATACCACCAGTCATAATGTACCACCAGTCACGGTATACCACCAGTCATAATGTACCACCAGTCACGGTATACCACCAGTCACGATGTACCACCAGTCATGATACACCACCAGTCATGATATACCACCAGTCATGATATACCACCAGTCATGACATACTACCAGTCACGATATACTACCAGTCATGATATACCACCAGTCATAATGTACCACCAGTCACGATGTAGCACCAGTCTGACGTGTCACAACCATCATTTGAAGACAAATGGGAACTGAGAAAAATAGGTCAAATCATGTCATTGATGTTCAGAAAGATGGAGCCCTAGGAAGATGCCAGAGTTTCCGACTTGGAATACAAAGTTGGATGACCGTTCAAAAAATATTTTCCCAGTCGGACCTCGTTTTTCCCCAGTTATATTGAATGTGCCACTAGTCTGAATGCAACAACGGGACATAGAACACTCAGAACTTTGTGTCAATTACAACAGAGATCAATATTCAAACTCCATGTGTGGAGTGGAGGAGATGTGTGGAGTGGAGGAGCTGTGTGGAGTGGAGGAGCTGCTGTGGAGTGGAGGAGCTGTGTGGAGTGGAGGAGCTGTGTGGAGTGGAGGAGGGGGTAAGAGGGAGGATTAAAGGATAAAGAGGAGAGGAGAGAGACGGAGGGAATGATAGAGGAGAAGGAAGGAGTAGAGCCTTGAGAGATGAAGCCGAGGAGAAGCAGTTCGAGAGGAGAGACGCACTAGAGGGGAGAAGAGAGGCGAGGGGGGAGCGAGGCTTAGGAGAGAAGAAGACAGGAAAGAGAAAGTAGCAGAGAGGGGAGTGGCAGGAGAGGATGGGGGAGTATTTCTGACGGCGGATTGACTGAACCGTGATTTAGATAGCGAGAGAAAGGGTAACAGAAAGGGGAAAGGAGTTTAACTTTGTAAAAGGCATGTTGAAGACACAAGGACACAGAGCTTTTGGATGTGTCTTGTTCGATATTCTGTCTCGCTGCTGAAAAGGCGTCCATGATAACGCGTATCGTATGCAGGTGATGTTTACCGTTGAAAAGGAGAGAAGGCAGAGCCTGCTTTGAGTCGATGCACAAAGCAAGATATTCACCTTTCTGAATAAATAACGCATGCCTGACTGGGGACGTTGACGCTCGCAGAAACACTGTCTTCCAAACACACCTCCTCGAGCAACTGAGTCAATGCCAATCTCCCTTCAGAATCCACTGCATCCAAACACCCTCAATCGCGTAACTAGAGAAGAACCAGTACTCTTGGGAAAAGAAGTGAGAGTGAGTATGTTTTCGATGCAATTAAGCTACTCGATTGATTCGAATTGTAGTAGCGTGGCAGGAACTCAAGTCCATTACTTTTTCCCGATCTGACTTGCGATCTCACTATCAAATACAGACCGGCAATTTACCTACCGAGAGAAAAGGTGCCTTCGGGTTATCGTCACGGTCCTCGATATTATCCCCCATCAAGCACGACACTGCACAACGACTCTTTCACAGGAAACTACACTACAATGGTTGCAAATGGAAATCGCAATATCTGAGGACACGCATTTAATTGCGTGGCTATGGGTCGTCTCTATTAATTAGGCAAATCTGAGGAAACCAAAGTCCTGCGGCCTCGCTCATTCAAGTATTCTTGACCATTGCTACTCCCTCGGGACGCCTTACACCCTCCCTTCATCATATCAGATAACGCGCTCCAGTTTGTCTCCTCCCTTCCTAATAGGCGCGACACGACTGTAGACAGGAGCCCCATGTAATTATGCATCAAGTTGGATGAACTATCAGTCTTTGCTTGCAAGATTGTTTGTAAACGGAACGGGATGTATATTGGCGCTATGAAATACACTTATAGTATAAGTGAATTGAAGTTCATCAGGAAGTGCATAGAGAGTTGATTCGCACATCTGATGATTAGAACTTATCCAAACCAAAAACAGTGATAGATGGCAGATTACGCATTGAACCCGGAAGCGGCGAAACCACCTCATTTAAAAAACAACAAGGCTAACTGGGACACATGGATGGAGTACCAAAAAAAATCAAGCTATGCCCTCGTAAGGCGAATCGAACAGAAAAATACGTAGTTACCATACAAAGTGGAGTCGCAATTCAATTGAACATCAGACACCGAGCACTACGTATTGGCAGGAGACTGCAGCACAGGTCACGGATTATACAAGGGAAAACCTGCCACTTTTGCGAGCACGACGCCTTGCTCCAGACAGCTGAACACCTTCTTCGCCCGCTTCAAGGGAAGAACATTGAGGACCGCCAACAGTGAGAACACTGCCATCATGAGGACTGGAGCTCTCATTCTCCATGGCCAACATTTAGCTTGTTAACTGCAAGGCTGCTCGCCAGATGGATCCCAAAAGCTGGCCTTAGAGCATGCTGCCAGACCAGCTGCTGGATCGTTAATGACATATTCATATCTCTCTCTATCAGTCTGTCTGTCCCACTTCTTTCAAGATGCCCATCATTTGTCTCCTCATACCAAGAAAACGAACTGACTTACTAAATGAATTCGCCTCATAGCACATATTCTGTCCTCATGAAGTACTTTAAGAGGCTAACGTTTAGGATCATACACCTTCCCCTTACTGTCACCCCTAGGAGCCACATTATAGACGCACTGCCATCGCACTGCCACTTGCCCTACTCCATTAGAACAAGAGAAATGCCTATGTATAGAATGTTGTTTCATCGCATATCAGCTCAGCTCTTTCAACACCTTATGTGCCCTCAAGGTTCGGATCACTAAGTTCAGGGCTCGGGTCGAACCCCACCCTGTGCAACTGGGTTCTGGACACCCTGACAGGCTGACCCCAGGTAGTTGAAGTAGGCAGACAACATCTCTGCCTAAGGCTGTTCTTAACACGGGGCCCCACAAAGGGTGGTGCTCCAGCCCCCTCCTTACTCGCTGTTCATCCAATGACTTTCCCCTCTCCAACTCATTCTCAAGACACAACAGTGGTAGACCTGAGCGATATTGGCCCCTCCACCCTCACGGGGCCTGCCAGTGGAGAGGTGAACATCTTCCAAGTCCTCGAGTTGCAACTCAACTGACAATCCTGAAAAGGTCCATCCTCTCAACAGGTGTGGTGAAAAGACCGCAACACACCTTTTCAACCTCAGGAAGCTGAAGAAATCATGGCTCTGCGCCCCTGAGACCCTCAACAATGGTGCAACTTCTACAGATGACCACTTGACGCATCTGTCTTCTCGTATCACCACCTGAGTATCGGAACCTGCACCGTTCACCTGTAGGGCCCTCCAGAGGATGTTGCAGTCAGCCCAATGGCAATCCCGAGGGCACCACTTCTGCCTCCAGGAATCTACAGCACCCGGTGTCACAGGAAGCCAGAAGTCATCAGGCCTCAGTCACCCGAGCCACAGCCTGTCACCTTGCCATCTAGCAGGTTTGGAGACAGTTGCAGGTGACATTAAACTGGCGACCGAGGACTGAAAAACAGCTTTTATGCTCCAGGTTCATCAGGACTGTTAAATGAGTTGACGAAGTGTCGGCCCTGCACTTTAGTAGACTTGTGCCTATCTACTATCATTGACATCCTGTAATACATGATTCTCCATACTGTTTTACTCATATGCTATACTATTATTCTATCATGATTCAGCATTCCTATGTAACTCCGGTAGTAACACCTTTCTGTTCATATACTGTCGTAATGTCCAGTACCACCATCATACACGTCTCAAGTCCCAAATGTCTCTTTTAATATGGGCCCTGATTGACATAAATGCAGAAAATACACACATCCCCAAAATTTTTGTACTGTAAATACATAAAAGTCAAGCAGAAGAAAAGAACACAGTTCATTCAAAACCAAGACAGTTGCATCAGTATAGGTCCTCATCAGCTTTCTGACTGGCCCTAGAGGCCACCAGAACAGTACCATTTTCAGAAATTTGAGATTGTTCTCACAAATAAGCGTCAAGAGAACATAAAATCTGATTTAACCTAATTAGAGACCAAAGGGAATTTCCAGAGTTATCCTCCCTTTGAACCAGGTTGAGGTAATCCTCTGTCTGAGGTTAAGTGATGTGTTAGGTACAGTGCATTTTTGTAAAGGAACTATTATAAATTGAAAACAAGCAAATGTATCAACCTAACATGCCATCAAAGAGGAACAAACAACTTTCTAGAATGCAGTATGCATACGGTAGAAAAGGCCAGACGTTCAGATTTAGTATTTCCCTATACACCCTTAGTTTCGTACCTTTATTTATGAAGGTTCCGACAGCTTCATCCAGTCAAATCATCCCTAACGTTCTCCTTCCAATCATAGAATATCGTAATAGGTAGTAAACTAATAGTAGTACTAATAAGACCTCTCTGAAATAGGTAAGTACAATAGGAGTATACTAATAGACTTCTAATAGGTCAGTACTCGATAATGGTAGTACTAATAGGACTTCTATAGGTAGTACTAATGAGGTATACTACAATTAGACATTCTAATAGTAGTACCTAAGTAGCGACATATCAATAGGTAGTACTATTAGACAGTATAAATAGGTAGTACTACAGTAGGTAGTACTATATAAGGTAGTACAATAGGCAGTACTATATAGGGCCGTCAGTACTAAATATGATAGTACTTAAAGGTGGTAGTACAATAGTATACCTAGATAGGTATGTTACTAATAGGTTGCGTACGATATAGCAAGTACTAATATGCCAGTACTAAATAGGTAGTATCTATAGGTAAGTAGCTAATAGGTAGTACCTAAGTGAGACGAGTACTAATAGGTAGTACTAAATAGACGAGACTCAAATAGTAGTACTAATAGTACAGTGACTAAATTATACCTCCCTGGAGCACTGAGATCATGCACGTTCCAGTCCAACACTACCTCCTGCAGCGCTGAATCAATGCACCTTCCATCCAAACTACCTCCTGAGCCACTGAATTCAAATAGCACCTTCTATCAAACTACCTCCTGGAGCACTGACATTCAATGCACTTCATAATCCAAACTACCTCCATGCAGCGCTGAATTCAATGCACCTCCCATCCAACTACCTTCCTAGCGAGCGCTGAATCAATGCACCTTCATCCAAATACCTGCCTGCGGAGCACTGAATCAATGCACCTCCCATCCAAACTACCTCCTGCAGGCTGAATCAGCACCTTCTATCCAAACTCACTCCTGCAGCGCTGAATCCAAATGCACTTCCATCCAAGCTACCTCTGAGCAGCTGAATCAATGCACTTCTGTCCCGAAAACTACCTCCTGGAGCACTGAAATCAATGCACCTTCTGTCAGACTTCCTCCTGGAAGCGCTGAATCAATGGCACCTTCCATCGTCAAACTATCCTCCTGGAGCACTTGATCATGCACCTTTCTGTCGAAAACACTCCTGCAGCTGAATCAAGCCATTCCTATGCCAAAGCTACCTCCTGTTGCGGGTGAGGAGCTGTCTGCTGCGGTGGAAGGAGCTGTCTGCTGGTGGAGAAGCTGTCTTGTGGGGGGAGGAGCTATCTGGCTGGTAGAAGAGCTGTCTGCTAGGTGGAGGACTGTCTGCTGGGGGGGAGTAGCTGGTCATGCTGGGGGGAGGAAGCTGGTCTAGCTGGGTGAGGAGCTGTCTGCGGGGGGAGAGCTGTCTGCTGGGTAGATAAGAGGCTGTTCTGCATGGGTGGAGGAGCTGTGTGCTGGGGTGGAGGAGCTGTGCGTGAGGAGGGAGGGCTGGTGCTTGCTGGAGTGGAGGAGCCTGTCGTGTATAGGTGGAGGAGCTGTTGGTAGGTGGAGGAGTGCTGCTGGGAGTGGAGGAGCTGTACGTGGGTGGAGGACGTCCTGCTGGAGTGGAGGAACTGTCTGCTGAGAGTGGAGGAGCTGTTTGTAGGGTGAGGAGCTGTGTGATAGGTACGGGAGCTGTGTGGAGTGGACGGAAGTGTTGCTGGAGTGGGGAGCTGGTCTGCTGGGAGGAGCTGTGTGGAGGGAGGAGCTGTGTGGAGGGGAGAGCTGTTGACTGCTGGAGTGGAGGAGCTTTGTGGAGTGGAGAGCTGTTATAGGTGGAGGAGCTGTTGCTGGAGCTAGGAGGAGCTGTTTTTAGAGTGGCAGGAGCTGTCTGCTGGGTGGAGAGCATTGTCTGCGTGGATGGATGACTGTTGCTGCGTGCGTGAGGGCGTAGCTGCGGGGGGAGGAGCTGTCTGCTGGGTGGAGGACGCTGGTCTGACTAGGGGAGCTGTCTGCTAGGTGCAGGAGCTGTCTGCGGCT
>NW_019944521.1:0-2865 GCF_002910315.2 Salvelinus sp. IW2-2015 | reverse complement strand
GCAGTGGAGTAGCTTTTGGTGAGAGGACTGTGGTGGAGAGCTGTGTGGAGTGTGAGGAGCTGTGTGAGTGGAGGGCTGTGTGGAGTGAGGAGCTGTGTGGAGTGGAGAGCTGAGCTGGATGTAGAGTGGAGGACTGTGTGATTGGAGTGCTCGTTGGAGTGGAGAGCTGTGTGGAGGGAGGAGCTGTGTGAGTGGAGGAGCTGTGTGGAGTGGAGGAGCTGTGTGGAGTGGAGGAGCTGTTGTGGAGTGTGGAGTGGAGGAGCTGTGTGGAGTGGAGGAGCTGTGTGGAGTGGAGATGTGGTAGAGATGGAGGAGCTGTGTAGAGTGGAGGAGCTGTGTGAGTAGTGGAGGAATGTGTAGAGGTGAGAGCTGTGTAGACGTGGAGGGAGCTGGTGAGTGGAGGAGCGGGTGGCATGTAGGAGTTGGAGCTGTGTGGAAGTGGAGCTGTGTGGAGTGAGGAGCTTGTGTAGTGTGGAGGAGCTGTGAATGGAGTGGAGGATCAAGCTCTGTAGAGTGGAGAGCTGTGTAGAGTGGAGGAGCTGTGTAGAGTGAGAGCTGTGTGGAGTGGGAGGAGGCTGGTGTTGGATGGAGGAGCTGTGTGGAGTGGAGGAGCTGTTGTGAGAGTGGAGGAGCTGTGTTAAGGGTTGGAGGAGCTGTGTGGAGTCTGAGGTGCCTGTTGTATGGAGTGGAGGAGCTGTGTGGAGTGGAGATGCTGTGTGGAGTGGAGGAGCTGTGTAGATGGAGAGCTGTGGTGAAGTGGAGGAGCCTGTGTGGAGTGGAGGAGCTGTGATAGAGTGGAGGAGCTGTTGTGGAGTGGAGGCAGCTGCGTGTGGAGTGAGGAGCTGTGGAGTGGAGGAGCCGTGATGGATAGAGTGGAGGGCTGTGTAGAGTGGAGGAGCTGTGTGATGAGGAGCTGTGGGAGTGGAGGAGCTGTGTAGAGTGGAGGAGCTGTTGAGGAGTGGAGGAGCTGTGTGGAGTGGAGGCGTGTGTGTTAGAGTGGAGGAGCGTGCGTAGATGAGGAGCTGGCTGTCGAGTGGAGAGCCAGAGCTGTGTAGAGTGGAAGGAGCTGTGGATGGGAATGGAGGGAGCTGCTGTGGAGTGGAGGAGCTGTGAGTGGAGGAGGTGTGTAGTGAGGAGCTGTGTAGAGTGGAGAGCTGTGTAAGAGTGGAGAGCTGTGTAGAGTGAGAGAGCTGTGTAGAGTGGAGGAGCTGTGTAGAGTCGGAGGAGCTGTGTAGGATGGAGAGTGTGTGAGCTGGAGGAGCTTGGAGTGGAGGAGGCGTGGAGTGGAGGCTGTGTGGAGTGAGGAGCTGTGTGGAGTGGAGGAGCTGTGTAGAAGTGGAGGAGCTGTGTGGAGTGGAGGAGCGTGTGGGGAGGAGCTGTGTGTGGAAGTGTGGAGTGTCGTAGGATAGTGGAGGAGCTGAGTTGGAGTGGAGGAGCTGTGTGGAGTGGAGAGCTGTGGAGTGAGAGTGGAGGAGCTGTGTGGAGTGGATGAGCTGAGATGTGGAGTGAGGAGCTGTGTGGAGTGGAGGAGCAGTGTAGATGGAGGAGCTGTGTGGAGTGAGGACGCGTGAGGGAGAGGCTGTGTGGAGTGGAGAGCCTGTGTGGAGTGGAGGAGCTGTGTAGAGAGGAGAGCTTGTGGAGTGGAGGAGCTGTGGAGGAGGAGCTGTGTGTAGAGTGGAGAGAAGCTGTGTGAATGGAGGAGCTGGTAGAGTGGGGGAGTGGAGGAGCTGTGTAGAGTGGAGGAGCTGTGTGGAGTGGAGGAGCTGTGTGGAGTGGAGGATCAGCTGTGTGGAGTGGAGGAGCTGTGTGGAGTGGAGGAGCTGTGTAGAGTGTAGGAGCTGTGTGGAGTCGAGGAGCAGCTGTGTAGTCTAATCTACTGCTCTGAACACACAGAACATTCAGCTTGTAACTGTTTGAATTTACAAGAACCCTTGGGATGTTCTGCAGTTGATTATGTGGATAGGGCCTGTTCAGACTACGGGGCTTTACAGCTTCTGGGCCATTTTACCCACAAAGAGGAATGTGTACGCAGTGTAACAAAACAACTACAAATGGTCAAATATTTCACAATGACCAATGAGGAATTGACTGGGCTGGCAGGTAGCCTAGCGGAGTGTTGGGGGCAGTAACCCGAAAGGTCGTTGGTTCGAATCTCCGAGAGGACTAGATGAAAAATCTGTCGACGTGCCCTTGAGCAAGGCACTTCACCCTAATTGCTCCTGTAAGTCGCTCTGGATAAGAGAGTCTACTAAATGTAAAAATGGGGTCACAATGAATGTTTTTGCCCTTTGTTATAATGTGTTTAATGTTTACAATATAATTGTAGTGTGTATAATTTGCAGTAATTATTTAGTCTGTGCATTAATGTGTTCTGTATAATTATAATGTGTAATGTGCATACTAACATGTATAATGTGTATACTAACATGTATAATGTGTATACTAACATGTATAATGTGTATACTAACATATACAGTAGAATGTGTACACTAACATGTATAATGTGTATACTAACATGTATAATGTGTATACTAACATGTATAATGTGTATACTAACATAAACAGTAGAATGTGTACACTAACATGTATAATGTGTATACTAACATGTATAATGGGTATATTCATGTGCAGTGATTATGTATCCCTGATGTTATAAGGGTGTAAAATGTGTATATGGTGTATAAGGTGGATAAGGGTGTAAAAGGTGTATACAGATATATAAGGGTGTATAAGGGTGTAAAAGTGTATACAGATATATAAGGGTGTAAAAGGTGTATACGGTGTGTAAGTATAAGGTGTATAAGGGTGTACATTAGGCGATGTACTGCCTACATAGCCTAATGTTCCCCATGTCTACATAAGTCT
>NW_019944520.1:174009-178211 GCF_002910315.2 Salvelinus sp. IW2-2015 | reverse complement strand
TAGATAGAGGCAATGTTCCCAACATCAGTGGACAAGCTTCCCAGACGAGTGGAGGCTGTTAAGAGCAGCCATGATGTTTCAACATCTAGTGGAAAGCCTTCCCAGAGAGTGGGAGGCTGTTATAGCAGCAATGTTCCGAACATCTAGTGAAAAGCTTCCCCAGAAGAGTGGAGGCTGTTATAGCAGCATGTTCCAGACATCTAGTGGAAAGCCTTCCCAAAGAGTGGAAGGTGTGTGTAGCAGCAATGTCAACATCTAGTGGAAAGCTTCCAGAAGAGGTGGAGGCTGTTTATAGCAGCAATGTTCATGCATCTTACGTGGAGAGCCTTCCCCAGAAGAGTGGGAGGCTGTTATATGCAGCAATGTTCCAACATCTTACGTGGAAAGCCTTCCAGAAGATTGGAGGCTGTTGTAGCAGCAATGTTCAACATCTAGTGGAAAGCCTTCCCAGAAGAGTGGGAGCTGTTATCGCAGCAATGTTCCTAGCTCTAACTGGACAAGCCTTCCCAGAAGAGTGGAGGCTGTTATGAATAGGTCAAGCAATGTTCCAACATCTAGTGGGAAAGCCTTCCCAGAAGAGTGGAGGCTGTTATAGCAGCAATGTTCCCAATCTATGGAAAGCCTCCCAGAAGAGTGGAGGCTGTTATAGCAGCATGTTCCAACATCTAGTGGAAAGCCTTCCAGAAGAGTGGAGGCTGTTATAGCAGCAATGTTCCACATCTAGTGGAAAGCCTTCCCAGAAGAGGTGGAGGCTGTTTAGCAGCAAATGTTCCAACATCTATGGAATAGGCCTTCCAAAGAGTGGAGGCTGTTAGTAGCAGCAATGTTCCAAACATCTAGTGAACGCCTTCCAGAAGCGATGGAGGCTCGTTATAGCAGCATGGTTCCAGCACTAGTGGAAAGCTTCCCAGCAAGAGTGGAGGCTGGTTGTATAGCAGCAATGTTCCAACATCTAGTGGAAAGCCTTCCCAGAAGGTGGAAGTGTTATAGCAGAATGTTCCAACATCTAGTGAAAGCCTTCCGCAAAGAAGAGTGGGGCTGTTATAGCAAGCGCTGCTATAACAGCCTCCACTCTTCTGGGAAGGCTTTCCACTAGATGTTGGAACATTGCTGCTATAACAGCCTCCACTCTTCTGGGAAGGCTTTCCACTAGATGCTGGAACATTGCTGTGAGGACTTTCTTCCATTCAGCCACAAGAGCATTAGTGAGGTCGGGCACTGATGTTGGGCAATTAGGCCTGGCTTGCAGTCGGCTTTGTGCATGAGGGCATTGTCATGCTGAAACAGGAAAGGGCCGTCCCCAAACTGTGACCACAAAGTTGGAAGCACAGAATCATCTAGAATGTCATTGTATGCTGTAGCGTTAAGATTTCCCTTCACTGAACTAAGGGGCCTAGCTCAAACCATGGAAAACAGCCCCAGACCATTATTCCTCCTCCACCAAACTTTACAGTTGGCACTATGCATTGGGGCAGGTAGCATTCTCCTGGCATCCGCCAAAACAAAATTTGTCCGTCGGACTGCCAGATGGTGAAGTGTGATTTATCACTCCAGAAAAACGTGTTTCCACTGCTCCAGAGTCCAATGGCAGTGAGCTTTACACCACTCCAGCCGACGCTTGGCATTGCGCATGGTGATCTTAGGCTTGTGTGCGGCTGCTCGGCCATGGAAACCCATTTCATGAAGCTCCCGACGAACAGTTATTGTGCTGACGTTGCTTCCAGAGGTAGTTCGGAACTCGGTAATGAGTGTTGCAACCGAGGACAGATGATTTTTACGTGGTACACTCGTCCGGTCTGAGAGCTTATATGACCTACCACTTCATGGCTGAGCCGTTGTTGCTCCTAGATGTTGCCACTTCATTAATAACAGCACTTACAGTTGACAGGGGCAGCTCTAGAAGGGCAGCTCTAGAAGGGCAGCTCTAGCTGGGCAGAAATTTGACAAACTTGTTGGAAAGGTGGAATCCTATGATGGTGCCACGTTGAATCCAACACAACACATCACTGAGTACTACTCTTCATATTCTCAAGCATGGTGGTGGCTGCATCATGTTATGGGTATGCTTGTCATCGGCAAGGACTAGGGAGTTTTTTAGGATAAACATAAACGTAATAGAGCTAGGCACAGGCAAAATCCTAGAGAAAAACCTGGTTCAGTCTGCTTTCCACCAGACACTGGGAGACAATGTCACCTTTCAACAGGACAATAACCTAAGACACAAGGTCAAATATACACTGGTGTTGCTTACCAGGAAGACAGTGAATGTTCCTGAGTGGCATAGTTACAGTTTTGACTTTAATCGGCAAGAAAATCTATGGCAAGACTTGAAAATGTCTGTCTAGCAATGATCAACAACCAACTTGACAGAGTTTGAACAATTTAAAAAAGAATAATGTGCAAATGTTGCACAATCCAGGTGTGCAAACCTCTTACAGTCTTACCCAGAAACACTCACAGCTGGAATCGAGGTAGATATGAATAGGGGTAAGGTGACTATATACAGGGTCAGTATCATATTAACAATGTACAGGGATACTGGAGTGATGYAGGTAGATATGTATAGGGGTAAGGTGACAGGGATACTGGAGTGATGGAGGTAGATATGTATAGGGGTAAGGAGACAGGGTTACTGGAGTGATGGAGGTAGATATGTATAGGGGTAAGGTGATAGGGATACTGGAGTGATGGAGGTAGATATGTATAGGGGTGGAAGGAGAACAGGGATACTTGGAGTGAGAGGTAGATATGTTATTAGTGATGGAGGTAGATATGTATTATGATGGAGTAGATATGGTATAGTGATGGAGGTAGATATGGATAGTGATGAGGTAGAGAGGTATAGGGGAAGGGACAGCGGATACTGGAGTGATGGAGGTAGATAGGTATTAGTGCATGGAGGCAGTATATAGGTATAGCGATGGAGTAGATATGCAGATGATGGAGGTAGATATGTATAGTGATGGAGTAGAATATGATATAGTGATGGAGAGATATGTATAGTGATGGAGGTAGAATATGTATAGTGATGGAGGTAGATATGTATAGTGATGGTAGTAGATATGTATACGGATAAGGTAATATGGATAGTGATGGAGGTAGATATGTATCCTGATGGAGGTAGATATGTATAGTGAGGGAGGTAGATATGATAGTGATGGAAGGTAGATATGTGTATGATGGAGGTAGATATGTATAGTGATGGAGGGTAGATATGTATAGTGAGGAGGTAAATGATTAGTTGATGGAGGTAGAATTATGATGATGGAGGTAGATATGTATACATAAGTGATGCGAGGTAGATATGTATAGTGATGGAGGTAGATATGTATAAGTGATGAAGTAGATATGTATAGTGATGGAGGTGATAATGTATCCTGGTGGAGGTAGATATGTTATAGTGATGGAAGTAGATATGTATAGTGATGGAGGTAGATATGTATACGTGATGGAGGTAGATTGTATAGTGATGGAGTAGATATGTGTAGTGAGGGAGGTAGATATGTATAGTGATGAGGTAGATAATGTATAGTGCATGGAGGTAGATGATGTGTAGTGATGGAGGTAGAAGGTATAGTGATGGGGTAGATATGTATAGTGATGGAGGTAGATATTGTATAGTGATGGAGGTAGATATATAGTGATGGAGTAGATATGTATAGTGATGGAGGGTAGATAAATGTGTAGTGCATGGAGGTAGATATGTATAGGCATTGAGGTAGATATGATATATGATGGAGGTAGATATGGATAGTGATGGAGGTAGATATTTATAGTGATGGAGTAGATATGATAGTTGAATGGAGGTAGATATGTATAGTGATGGAGATAGATAAGTATAGTGATGGAGGTAGAATATGTATAGTGATGGAGGTAGATATGTATAGTGATGGAGGAGATATGTATCCCTGGTGGAGTAATATGTATAGTGACTGGAGGTAGATATGTATAGTGATGGAGGTAGATATTGTATAGTGATGAGTGTAGAGATGTATCAGTGATGAGGTAGATATTATGTAGTGATGGAGGTAAGATATTGTATATGATGGAGGTAGAATGTATAGTGATGGAGGTAGATATTGTGTAGGATGAGGTAGATATGTATAGTGATGGAGGTAGATATGTATAGTGATGGACGGTTAGATGATTTGTATAGTCATTGGAGCGTAGATATTTATATGATGAGGTAGATATGTTAATAG
>NW_019944520.1:165600-165709 GCF_002910315.2 Salvelinus sp. IW2-2015 | reverse complement strand
GTTCTATTCTACTGTAATCATCACTGCCTTCTCTATTCTACTGTAATCATCACTGCCAGTTCTATTCTACTGTAATCATCACTGCCTGCTCTATTCTACTGTAATCATC
>NW_019944520.1:156882-165588 GCF_002910315.2 Salvelinus sp. IW2-2015 | reverse complement strand
GTTCTATTCTACTGTAATCATCACTGCCTGCTCTATTCTACTGTAATCATCCCTGTTTTTATTGGTGTTTCTCCTCAGTGAAATAGTAATAATATAGTAATGTAATAATCAATAGTCCTGGGAACCTCAGCCTCTCAGGCTTCGTCTCAGTCTATTCTACTCTAATACTCGCTGTCCTGTGTGTTGTTTAGTAATCCCCAGGTATAACAGTAATGTCATAATCATATTGTTTCCCCAAAAGTCCAGTGATCCCGGTCTCCCAGGCCCCGTCTCAGTCTGTAAAGAAGAGGAAGGTCTCTCTACTGTTTGACCACATGGAGCCGGATGAGATGGCTGAACACCTCTCCTACCTGGAGTTCAAAAACTTCTGCAACGTCTCGGTGAGGGAGGTAGTCGGCCAGCCAGCCAGCCAATCAGTCAACTAGCCAGTTAGCAAGTCAGCCAGCCAGCCAATCAGCCAGTCAGTCAGTCAACTAGCCAGTTAGCAAGTCAGCCAGCCAGCCAGCCAATCAGTCAACTAGCCAGTTAGCCAACCAGTCAGCCAGTCAGTCAGTCAACTAGCCAGTAGCCAGTTAGCACCAGCCAATCAGCCAGTCAGTCAGTCAACTAGCCAGTTGCCAACCAGTCCAGCAGTCAGTCAGTCACATAGGCAGTTAGCCAGTTAGCCACCCAGCATCAGGCCAGTCAGTCAACTAGCCAGTTAGCCAGCCAGCATCAGTCAGATCAACTAGCCAGTTAGCAAGTCAGCCAGCCACTCAGCCAATCAGCAGTTAACTAGGCCAGTTAGCCAGCCAGCCAGTCAGTCAGCCAGTCAAGTCAGTCAACTATTCAGTTAGCCAGCAGCCAGCCAGCAGCAGTCAGTCAGTCAGTCAGTAAACTAGCCAGTTAGCCAGACAGCCAGCCACTCAGCAATCAGCTAGTCAACTAGCCAGTTAGCCAGCCAGTCAGCCAGTCAGTCAACTACCAGTTAGTCGACAGACAGCCAGTCAGTCAACTAGCCAGTTAGCACGCAGCCAGACAGTCAACCAGTCAGTCAGTCAACTAGCCAGTTAGTCAGCCAGCCAGCCAGCCAGTCAGTCAGTCAACTAGCCAGTTAGCCAGTCAGCCGCCACTCAGCCAGTCACTAGCCAGTTAGACCTACCAGCCAGCCAGTCAGTCAGTCAACTAGCCAGTTGATAGTCAGCCAGCCAGTCAGTCAGTCACTAGCCAGTTAGCCAGTCAGCCAGCCACTCAGCCAGTCAGTCAGTCAACTAGCCAGTTAGCCAGCAGCCAGCCAGCCAGCCAGCCAGTCAGTCAGTCACTAGCCAGTTGCCAGCCATCCAGTCAGTCAGTCAACTAGCCAGTTAGACAGACAGCCAGCCAGCCACTCAGCCAGTCAGTCAGTCCATTAGCCAGTTAGCTAGCAAGCCAGCAGCCACTCAGTCAGTCAACAAGCTAGTTAGCCAGCCAGTCAGTCAGTTAGCCACCAGCCAGTCAGTCAGTCAGCCAGTCAGTTAGTCGCCAGCCAGTCAGTAGCGTCAGTCAGTCAGCCAGCCAGCCAGTCAGTCAACTAGCCAGTTAGTCAGACAGCCACCGCCACTCAGCCAGTCAGTAAGTAACTAGCCAGTTCAGCCAGCCAAGCCAAGCCAGCCAGCCAGTCAGCCAGTCAGTCAGTCAGTCAGTCAGTCAACTAGCCAGTTAGTCAGACAGCCAGCCAGCCAGCCACTCAGCCAGTCAACTAGCCAGTGAGCCAGCCAGTCAGTCAGTCAGTCAGCCAGTCAGTCAGTCTGCTAGCCATTTAGTCAGTCAGTTAAAGCAGTCAGTCAGTTAGCCAGTCAGTCAATATGTGTATTTGAGGTGGACTACATTGCTTGGACTGGGACAAAGCACCTTGCATCCCAAATTACTACTCATTATGTGATCAAGATTATAAAATATTTGTAGAGCCTAACTCAGACTGATCCCCCTTAAACACTGTAATTTTATTTGACCACAAACAAAAATAAAACGGATTAACACTGCAGGAAGGTTAATTTAAATTGATAAAAAAAAATCTGTTTGTTAAAGACACGCTCAGGTACTTTGGCGACTACTAAGTATATATTTTTTTAAACTTCCCTCTTTGGGCTGGATGTGTCAATGTGTCATACATGAATCATCTATGAGCAGAATTACTGTCTTACGTCAATTAGTCACGGATTCCCTAGTTTGAAAGCAACTGTTTTCTGGAAGCTGTGTGGTGCAATTTCCCCTCACGTGGGCCAGCCCCCTAGAAATCTGATGAACCCTTGCCATTTAAGTGACAGCGAGCAAGAGAGAACAATGTGAAATAGTACGCAATTTTCAGCGACCACTTTAGGCTCGTGAGCTCTACGTTCAGTACTGGCTAAAAAGGCAGACAAAAGTAGCGGAGAATGTCTTTAACAAGTTCATGTCCTCTTTTGACTTCATGTCTCTCTCTCTCTCTCTCTGTCCACTCCTGTGTCCTGTCTTACCTGTCTGTCCTTTCCTCTTCTGCGTCAGTTCCTGGACTACCGTAGCTACGTGGTGCGTGGCTCTGTGAGGGACAACCCATCCTTGGAGCGCAGTGTTATGATGTGTAATGGGGTGTCTCAGTGGGTCCAGCTGATGATTCTGAGCAGACACACTGCGCAGCAGAGAGCCCAGGTCTTCACCAAGTTCATACACGTAGCCCAGGTAAACAAACACACACAAACACACCACTCAGCAGGGACCCCAGGTCTTCACCAAGTTCATACACGTAGCCCAGGTAACCTAGAAACAAACACAAACACATACACACACACACCACTCAGCAGGGACCCCAGGTCTTCACCAAGTTCATACACGTAGCCCAGGTAACCTAGAAACAAACACACACACACACACACACCACTCAGCAGGGACCCCAGGTCTTCACCAGGTTCATACACATAGTCCAGATAACTTAGAAACACCCAACCAGCTAGTGTGAGTTCTGTACAGTATATGAAGTGTGGGAGTAGTTTCCATGATTAGAAGAGTTTCCATCAAGACGTGTGTGCCAGTGGCGGTTGGTGACGTTTAAGATAAGGGAGGACTAATATATTTTAATGAGCACGGCCTTATTTCTATTACAGCATATTGGAGGACTGTCATTTATATTCCATTCATCCAGGTCAATGTACCATCCATAGGTTTAAGCTACTACGTGATACTCTAATTTTCCATATACCCATCACGAGGTTGTTACAACCTAGCCAATGAATGAAAGTTTTACAACGTAGGTGCATAGGTTCGAGAGACAAATTTGAGTAATCAAAGTGACAGACAGTGACACATTCAATACCGGTCTTGCACACTCCTGGCTGCATCTAGCTCATCTAGGGTGTACTCATTAGTCCACTCCTGGCTGCATCTAGCTCATCTAGGGTGTACTCATTAGTCCACTCCTGGCTGCATCTAGCTCATTCTAGGGATTGTACTCATTGTCCACTCTTGGCTGCATTCTACTTAGGCTCATCTGAGGGTGTAACTCATTACTCACTCTCTGGCTGCATCTAAGCTGATCTAGGGTGTACTCATTAGTCACTCCTTGGCTGCATCTAGCTCATCTAGGGATGTACTCATTAGTCCACTCTTTGGCCTGCATCTCAGCTGATCTATGCGTGTACCTCATTAGTTTCCACTCTTTGGCGCTGCATCTTAGCTGATCTAGGGTGTACTCATTATGTCCACTCTCGCTGCATGTAGCGCATAGTGTAGGTGTACTCATTATCCCTCCTCTGGCTGCATCTAGCTCATCTAGGTTGTACTCATTAGTCCACTCTTGGCTTAGTCATCTAGGGTGTACTCATTAGTCCACTCTTGGCTGCATCCTAGCTCATCTAGGGTTGTACTCATTGTATCCACTCTGCTGCATCTAGCTCATCTAGGGTGTACTCATTAGTCCACTCTTTGGCTGCATCTAGCTGATATAGGCGTGTACTACATTAGTCCATCTCTGGCGTGCAGATCTAGCTCGTCAGCTCTAGGCGGTGCTGTACTCATCTAGGCTCACATCTTGGCTGCATCTAGCTGATCTAGGTGTACTCAGTAGTTCCACGTCCTTTGGCTGCATCTAGCTCTTAGGGCTGTTATACATATAGTCCACTCTGGCTGCATCTACTGATCTAGCCGGTAACTCATTAGTCCACTCTTGCTGCATCTAGCTTCACTGCTAGGCTGTGATACTCATTAGTCCACTCTTTGGCTGCATCTAAGGCCTCATGTGTCTCTGTCCTGCAGGCTGCGTCCAGTGACTAGGGACTCCATAGTCCACAGTCTCTGTGCGTTGACATCTAGCTCAGATCTAGGAGTGTACTCATTGAGTCCACCGTCCTGGCTGGCTAATCATTAGCTTCATCTGATGGTTACTCACATTGGTCCTCTACTCTATGGCCGGTTGCATCCCGAGCTTCATCGTGGCTGTACCCTGTATTAGTTCCTCTTTTGGTCTTTTGCTTCTATCTTGCACAATTTTGCTTCTTTTCTTAAGGTACCTCGATCTTGGGTTACTCATTAGTCCAACAGTTGGAGAAATGCAGGTATGTTTATCACTGTTTCGTTCAGTTTGCTACTGTTTCAGAGATGTTTTTCAACAGAATCGGCAGAATGAATACACCCCAGATCACACGCAAACACTGTTAGCTTTTTTCTCGTTGTATAATTGCTTCTCACATCTACGTGCTCTCCTCCTCCCACCGTTTCCCTTCGCTTGTGAACTTCAGTGAACAACACATCAGCTGTCTGTGACCAGACAAAAAAAACTTTCCAAGCCAAACCTTCATGTCATAACCACTAACCACAACACACAGCCTACATCGTTGTCACCATATTAGCTAACATCATCGTCAACATAGCTACTAGAACTAACGTGTTAGTAAACCCACTACAATCATGCAGTACAGTGTACAGTCAGCAAGCAGTTTAGCAGTTACACTGGCAGGCCCCGGGGGCAATAAATTAATCAAACCAAAAGCTTACCTTGACTTGGAAGAGTTCCAGTGTTGGATAGCCTTAGCCAGCTAGCTAACATAGCATCCCTCCCTGTTTGAGCCAGGTGTTTGAGTAGGCTAAACTAGCTAGCCGTTAAACTATTGTCTTTCTCTCTCTTTGAGTCAACTACTTACCACATTTTATGCACTAAGGTGATAGCTAGTTGTAGCTTATGCTTTCAGTACTAGATTCATTCTCTGATGCTTTGATTTGGTGGAAGACATGTCAGTTCATGCTACAAGAGCTCTGATAGGTTGGAGGACATCCTCCAGACGTTGCCATAATTACTGTGTAAGACTATGGAAGGGGGTGAGAACCATGAGCCTCCTAGGTTTTGTATTGAAGTCAATGCACCCAGAGGAGGAGGGAAGCTAGCTGTCCTCTGGCTACACCATGGTGCTACCCTACAGAGTGCTGTTGAGGCTACTGTAGACCTTCATTACAAAACAGTGGGGTTTTAATCAATTATTTGGTGACGTGAATATATTTAGTATAGTTTTATCTAATAAGGATAACTGGAAAATGTATACTTTTTTTTTTTCACTGAGGATGGTCCTCCCTTTCCTCCTCTGAATAACCTCCACTGGTGTCTGCTGAGATAAGTTCCCCTTTCTATAGAATCCAGAACCACTTCCTGAGATGACAAATAAAGGTCTTTTCTCCCTCCCCTCCCCCTGTAGAGGCTGCATGCGTTGCAGAACTTCAACACTCTGATGGCGGTGACGGGCGGTCTGTGTCACAGCTCAATCTCTCGTCTAAAGGACACCGCCAGTCTGCTACCCCCTGACGTCACTAAGGTCAGCCTTAACCCTAACCTAGCTGATGGGATTACCTGGGATAGGCTCTAACCCTAACCTAGCTGATGGGATTAGCTGGGATAGGCTCTAACCCTAACCTAGCTGATGGGATTAGCTGGGATAGGCCATAACCCTAACCTAGCTGATGGTATTAGCTGTGATAGGCCCTAACCCTAACCTAACTGATGGGATTAGCTGGGATAGGCCATAACCCTAACCTAGTTGATGGGATTAGCTGTGATAGGCTCTAACCCTAACCTAGCTGATGGGATTAGCTGGGATAGGCCATAACCCTAACCTAGATGCTGATGGTATTAGCTGTGATAGGCCTGAACCCTCACCTCAGTTGATCGGATTAGCTGGGATAGGCCCTAACCCTAATCTAGTTGATGGATTATATAGGCTCTAACCCTAACTAGTTGATGGGATTAGCTGGGATAGGCCCTAACCCTAACCTAGCTGATGGGATTAGCTGTGATAGGCTCTAAACCCTAACCTAGTTGATGGGATTAGCTGTGTATGGCTCTAACCCTAACTAGTTGATGGGATTAGCTGGGATAGGCTCTAACCCTAACCTAGTTGATGGGATTAGCTGGGATAGGCCCTCTAACCCTACCTAGTTGATGGGATTAGCTGTGATAGCTATAACCCTAACCTAGTTTGATGGGATTACCTGGGATAAACTCTAACCTTAACCTAGCTGATGGGATTAGCTCCGTATAGGCCCTAACCCTAACCTAGTTGATGGGATTAGCTGGGATAGGCCATAACCCTAACCTAGTTGATGGGATTAGCTGTGATAGGCCCTAACCCTAACCTAGTTGATGGGATTAGCTGTGATAGGCTCTAACCCTAACCTAGTTGATGGGATTAGCTGTGATAGGCCCTAACCCTAACCTAGTTGATGGGATTAGCTGTGATAGGCTCTAACCCTGACCTAGTTGATGGGATTAGCTGTGATAGGCTCTAACCCTAACCTAGTTGATGGGATTAGCTGTGATAGGCTCTAACCCTAACCTAGTTGATGGGATTAGATGGGATAGCCTTTGATAAAATATTAATATTTAATATTTATCCACAAGCAGCAGATGTTCTACCTACCTTTACAAGGCCATACATTTATTGTTGCTCCAAACATTTTCTAAATTCAAACCTCCCAGTGGCGGTTGGTGACGTTTAAGATAAGGGAGGACTAATATATTTTAATGAGCATGGCCTTATTTCTATTACAGCATATTGGATGATTGTCATTCATATTCCATTCACCCAGCTCAATGTACCATTGATAGGTTTAAGCTACTACATGAGCCTCCTAGGTTTTGTATTGAAGTCAATGCACCCAGAGGAGGAGAGAAGCTAGCTGTCCTCCGGCTACACCATGGTGCTACCCTACAGAGTGCTGTTGAGGCTACTGTAGACCTTCATTGCAAAACAGTGTGTTTTAATCAATTATTTGATGACGTGAATATATTTAGTATAATTTTATCAAAAAACGATAACCTTTTTTCATGTTACATTATTTCATTTTAATGAAATTCACTGAGGATGGTCTTCCCCGTTCTCCTCTGAAACCTTCCCCCTGAAGCCCCATGGGTGTTCAGAAGAAACCGGCGACATCCATGTAGGAAGTAATCCCCTCTTTTCCTTCTCCTCCTCCTCCTCCTCCTCTCCAGGCCCTGAGCGAGATGACAGAGCTGCTGTCGTCCTCCAGTAACTATAGTAACTACCGCCGGGTGTACAGTGAGTGTTCAGGGTTCAAGGTGCCTATCCTGGGGGTCCACTTGAAGGACCTGATCTCCCTGAACGAGGCCCTGCCAGACTACCTGGAGGAGCAGAAGATTAACCTGGGGAAACTGCAGCATCTCTACTCTAACATCTCTGACCTGTTGTCGGTACACTCCTGCTCTCCTCCGTTTGAGGCCAACAAGGATCTGCTGCATTTACTCACCGTGAGATGTCTACTGTATCTTTATTTAAAACAAGGCAGTCCCACTGACATGTCTATTGTATCTTTATTTAAAACAAGGCAGTCCCACAAGAGAGAGATCAGGTAGTAAGTACTTAACAGTGAATGCTTGAATACAACAGGTGTAGTAGACCTCACAGTGAAATGCTGAATACAACAAGGTGTAGTAGACCTCACAGTGAAATGCTGAATACAACAGTGTAGTAGACCTTACAGTGAAAATGCTGATACAAACAGGTGTAGTAGAACCTCACCAGTGAAATGCTGAAATACAACAGGTGTAGTTAGACTTTACAGTGAAAAATGCTTAAAGAGACTAGTGTCACTCACTGTGCTCTGTCTCTCTCACTCTCTCTCTGCCTCGCTCTCTTACTGCTGACATGCAGTTTATCAACGTTATCTGTTACCATCCATCCTGCCTTCTCTCTTCGTGACCTCTGACTTTACACGCTGAGCTCACCTGTCCTGCATCATCCTGTGGGTGGAGGCTAGGCTACATCAAGTTAACCACAAAAAGACTGAGCCCTTGAAAAAAAGGCTTGTTATGTGGTCAGGTGTTTTAACGTGTGCAGTCTTTCATGCTCCTCCTCTTTTTCTCTCTCTCCTCTCCCTCCCTCCCCCCTCCCTCCCTCCCTCCCTTCCTCCCCCTCCCTCCCCTCCCTTCCCTTAGCCTGTAGCACCTGTCAAAACCCCCAGTTGTAGCAGAGTGGGGGTCAGGGGACTCCGAGGCTGGACCCAGACCACCATTTCTAAAACACGTCAAACAGATGGTGGATGTGAGTATTCTGTCCTGTCCTCTCCGTCTGTCTGTCTGTCTTGTCTGTGTGCTTGTCTGTCTGTCTGTCTGTCTGTCTGTCTGTCTGTCGTCTGCCTGCCTGCCTGCCTGCCTGCCTGCCTGCCTGTTGTCTGTCGTCTGTCTGTCTCTGGTCTGTCTTTGTCTGTCCGTCC